>NC_068456.1:17750408-17855408 GCF_023373465.1 Oncorhynchus keta
CACTCACTCACTCTCATGGGGTCAGAGAAGTTCACTCAAAGGATCCATTAGTGTATTTTAGTTGTTTACATTTATATGGTGGGAGGACTTTATAAATGTGTGTCAATGCACTCAAAATACCATCTGTGGCAGAGTGTCTCCAAAAAATCCTGGTACCTCATTTGTCTGGAAAGTAGTAACCTCTAGTGAGGCAAACTTAATAGACTTCTCATAAGAATGTTTGATTTACGAATACCACATTAAATCCTGGCCAATCATTACACAGTAGGGGTTTCAGAGACAAATCAGAGAAAGTAATCCAAACTGATGATCCAAACCATCTAGCAATTATACAACATTTGATAGTCTTTGAAGTGTGAGATAGTAGGTTTACTGCTGATATACAGTAGCTATGTTTTAACTACATGAATATGAAGATGAGTTCTAATCAGGTGAATATTGATTTAAATTTAAGCACGTAAAAATGGGTATGGCTTTGAGAACATACAGTGTATAATATTTTATTTTTACCTTTATTTTGCTAGGCAAGTCAGTTAAGAACAAATTCTTATTTTCAATGACAGCCTAGGAACAGTGGGTTAACTGCCTGTTCAGGGGCAGAACAACAGATTTGTACCTTGTCAGCTTGGGGATTTGAACTTGCAACCTTTCATTTACTAGTCCAACACTCTAACCACTAGGCTACCCTGCTTGGAGATATCAGATCCTGATTTGATGTCCCATAGTCCTGACCTTTTCATCTTTAAGTAATGAAGCACCTGGCTTAGTGTACAGATGTAATCACTTTAAAAAATGCTCACACATTTTTACTCTTAGCACCTGAAAAAGGTATTCTGTATTTTGTTTTCACGGTGGTACAATTGAACACCAGATGAGATGTTCTTTGTGAAAGTGGTGTGTAGTGTTTGAATAATTCATCAAACTTTCAAAGCAATAGGCCTATATAAATAAAAAAATCTAACTTTGCTATTTGATACAGTCTGTAAAACACAGACAGTCTGAGTGTACTCTACAGAAGCTCCCCTGGCTGTCCCATAGAAACTCAAATCTCAATTTTTGATTGGTGTGTTATCCTTTGTTAAATCCACATGCTCTATGCTCTGTGAGTTTCCCATGGGGGTCATGAAATCTTCTCAGGCAAGCACGTTTTGCATTTTCTGATGAGCAAAGCAAAGAAAGAAACCAAAGGAATTTGTTCATCCAAGCGATCACTCTCTCTCATTATTTTTCTTGTGGAAGAGAAATCTCATGCTTGTTAAAAGCTCAGCCGTTTAATAACATCCCAATAGGAGTGGTCTCAATGGCCACAAAACAGTACACTAGCATCACTTTCTGAGAAGAACCAGGGGTTTAATCTAATAGAAAACACTGCTTAGTAGAACTGAGTTACTGCAAGACAAGTTAGTCATCTCTTTTTAGCCTGATCAATCATCAAACAGTAGATGAATGAGCACTCCAATTGGACAGACTATACTTGGCAGCTCGTTTGCTGGGGCGGCAGGTAGCCTAGTGGTTAGAGCATTGGGCCAGTAACCAAAAGTTTGCTGGATCGAATTCCTGAGCTGACAAGGTAAAAATCTCTTGTTCTGCCCCTGAACAAGGCAGTTAACCCACTGTTCCCTAGTAGCCTGTCATTGACAATAAGGGAATTTCAAGATACAAACATTAAGTTATTCAACAAGTTGCTGTAGTATTACAGTGGCTGAATAATAAGTTGGCCTACCTCTGAAAATAGAAACTCTGTAATCAATGTCTTGCTGCTTTTTGTTCTATGTTGCTCTGTCTGTATGCTACGTCTTGCTTGTTCTATGTTGCTCTGCGTGTGCTCACTGCTCAATGATTGTCTATATTGTAATTGTTTTCAATTCTTTTTTCATTACCTGCCAAGGTACTGTGGTTGAAAATTAGCCGGCTGGCTAAAACCGGCACTTTTACTGAAACGTTGATTGATTAATGTGTACTGTCCCTGTAAAAAAAAAAAAAACTAAACTCAATGAGGTAGAGGTGTAGAAAATGTACCATATATAATCCTATGTTGTATCTGGTAAATCAAGGGCAAGAAAAACACAATCAATTACCTTGGCAAAGATAGGGTACTGTTTGGCAATAGCGAGGTACGGTTGCTGTATGTCCTACACAAGGAAAAATATTGCAATATCCCCAACACAATATAGGCTAGCCGACTTCATGCTAAGAAAAGACTGAAATGAATAAATCTATATGCCCATGTTCCCTTATCTACAAATGTCCACTCAAAGATCAGAAATAAGAAAAAAAACTAGACCAACTTCTTCAATTGTCTTTTGAGAGATGGTCCATAGAAGATAATTATATTTTCAATTTATTGCCATTATTTTGTATTTATTCAAAAAATTGTCCCAACTCTGCTCAGGCTTACACCATCATCAGGGTGTATTTAAAAACTAACTTAGGTTTTATTTTTGATCCCCTTTGTCATGATATCCAATATTGTCT
Organism: Oncorhynchus keta; assembly: GCF_023373465.1. NCBI lineage: Eukaryota > Metazoa > Chordata > Actinopteri > Salmoniformes > Salmonidae > Oncorhynchus > Oncorhynchus keta. The sequence continues at coordinate 17,752,884 of NC_068456.1, forward strand.
GCAACGGGTTCAGAAGAGGTCAAGTCATGCATCCTCCGAAACCACACTTCTTCACACCTGCCTGCTTAACCAACGTGTCAGAGGAAACACTGCTCAACTGACAACCGTTGTCAGCCTGCAGGGACCCCACCTGCCACAAGAACACAAGTAAAGTCCCCCCGGCCAAACCCTCCTCTAACGAAGCTGGGCCAATTGTGAGCTACTCTATAGGACTCCCGGTCACAGCTGGTTGTGACACAGCCTGGGATCGAACCCGGGTCTGTAGTGACGCCTCAAGCTTTGTACTGCGGTGCCTTAGACCACTGTGCCACTCAGGAGCCCACTTAGGATTTTTAACAAGTCCCTGGACATGGATTTTGTGTGCCACTTCACCTATTTGTGGTTAGAATTTTTCCTTTTGCTTTTCTAGTAGGCCTAGCTATTCCCCCTCTTTGTTGTGGTCTTGCAGGATCTTTGTTTGATTATGTACACTTTACCCTCTCAGTATTCTTGGCATGTGCTCTGACACTTTGTGCCTTGGTTTCAGACTTTTTCTCATTCTTACAGGCGCTCCTCCCTCAACCTGTTCAGTATTGTATTTGACCCTCTCTCCCTACTGGTTGAAACCCCCTCTGGCACTGACTACACCAGCAATGTTTCAGACAGCACAGTTGAATTTTCCAGAATCACTGTGACTTACTGTGGCTTATATAGGAGGGTGAAATAGGGAGAGGCAGACTTGAGAGCGATGTGAAAGCAGTGGGAACCACTGACATACGCAGTTTATAAAGCATACTTTTACCAGCCTTGGTGTCACAGCCATAAATTGTGATCATGTTCGAGAGCCTTAGAGTGGGAAATAAATCACTGACGGAAATCCAGAGTAAAAACTGTATGTGTGCGAATGTGTAGCAATGCTATCGTAACCGGGAATAAAAGCAACAATCAGCATTAAAATTACGCTAAATCAAAGGGGTTATAGGTTAAAAGGTAATACTTGTTTGATCATACCTGTAACATCCATATGTAAATGAACATAACTTATCGGTGATGACGGCATTACTTTCAGCAATTATCAAGTCAAAGGTTCAACAAATAGGCTACCGTCTTTGCTTCCACAATTTCCTCATCACTTTGAGCAATTGAGATTAATACACATGCATTCACATTCAACCATTTTAGTGTCAGTTAACTGTGATTAACCAAAGCTTTTAATTGTAATGTATGCATAGCTGACCATGCATGACGCATGCCTTCATTATACCCCTGGTTGTAATTTTGATTAAAAGAAATAAGAACATCCAGGAGCTACAGACCATGAATGCTAATGAATTTGGATATATTCCGTGTCCTCTGCGGATTTGGGTAGTCAGAATGTGTAAGGGATATTTGACCAAGGAGAGTGATGGAGTGCTGCATCAGATGACATTTTTTACTTATTTATTATTATTATAATTTTTTTTTTGTACCTTTTATTTAACCAGGCAAGTCAGTTAAGAACACATTCTTATTTTCAATGATGGCCTGGGAACAGTGGGTTAACTGCCTGTTCAGGGGCAGAACGACAGATATTGGGGGTTTGAACTCGCAACCTTCTGATTACTAGTCCAACACTCTAACCACTAGGCTACGCTGCCGCCCCTTCCTGACATAATCACCTGACCTCAACCCAATTGAGATGGTTTGGGATGAGTTGGACCGCAGAGGGAAGGAAAAGCAGCCAACAAGTGCTCAGCATATTTGGGAACTCCTTAAAGACTGTTGGAAAAGTATTCCTCATAAAGCTGTTTGAGAGAATGCCAAGAGTGTGCAAAGCTGTCATCAAGGCAAAGGATGGCTACTTTGAAGAAGGAGCAAAAAAAATTACAACAAGCTATCTTTTGATATACTGAGATATTCACAGTAACTTGATTCCAGAGCAATGAAGCGCAGTATAATACATTAAAAGTGACTATTAAACTGTAAGACAATCATTTCTACAGTATTTTACTGTAATTACAAGAGATTAGGGCAAGCAGGTTGGCTAAAGGCATTTGTATTTTAAAGAATACTTGATGTTTTATATCACTTGCACTTGTAGAGGCCTAAATAAATGCTTCCAAACTGTCTGTGAATACAGGGCAAAACATATAAAATGGACATGGGTAAATATTTAACCATTAAAACGTTTAAGACACACTACCAGTCAGATCTGTTCCCTACAGACATTTCATTCTTATGGACCTACTACCATATATCACTTAAATTGGTACAGGACTCTCACTAACAGGTACAACAAATATAGGCACTTAAAGCAAGCCTTAAAGCAAGCCTTAAAATATGTTAATGTCCCAGCGATTTTTTTCTCCTCCCTGAATATTTCTCCACAATGCACCATCATTTACAGTATGCTCCAGTAAATGTACAGTTGAAGTTTACATACACCTTAGCCAAATACATTTAAACTCAGTGTTTCAAAGTTCCTGACATTTAATCCTAGTAAAAATTCCCTGTTTTAGGTCAGTTAGGATCACCACTTTATTTTAAGAATATGAAATGTCAGAATAATAGTAGAGAGAATGATTTATTTCAGCTTTTATTTCTTTCATCACATTCCCAGTGGGTCAGAAGTTTGGTAGCATTGCCTTTAAATTGTTTAACTTGGGTCAAACGTTTCGGGTAGCCTTCCACAAGCTTCCCACAATAAGTTGGGTGAATTTTGTCCCATTCTTCCTGACAGAGCTGATGTAACTGAGTCAGGTTTGTAGGCCTCCTTGCTCGCACATACTTTTTCAGTTCTGCCCAAAAATGTTCTATAGGATTGAGGTCAGGGCTTTGTGATGGCCACTCCAATACCTTGACTTTAAAGTCCTTCAGCCATTTTGCCACAACTTTGGAAGTATGCTTGGGGTCATTGTCCATTTGGAAGACCCATTTGCGACCAAGCTTTAACTTCCTGACTGATGTCTTCAGATGTTGCTTTAATAAATCAACATAATTTTCCTGCTTCATGATGCCATCTATTTTGTGAAGTGCACCTGTCCCTCCTGCAGCAAAGTACCCCCACAACATGATGCTGCCTCCCCCGTGCTTCACGGATGGGATGGTTTTCTTCGACTTGCAAGCCTCCACCTTTTTACATCAAACATAACGATGGTCATTATGGCCAGACAGTTCTATTTTTGTTTCATCAGACCAGAGGACATTTCTCCAAAAAGTATGATCTTTGTCCCCATTTGCAGTTGCAAACCGTAGCCTGGCTTTTTTATGGCAGTTTTGGAGCAATGGCTTCTTCCTTGCTGAGCGGCCTTTCAGGTTATGTCGATATATGACTCGTTTACTGTGGATATAGATACTTTTGTACCTGTTTGCGGAGTGCCTGGATACTTCCCTTAGCCGTGGTATATTGGCCATATATCACAAACCACCGAGGTGCCTTATTGCTATCATAAACTGGTTACCAACATAATTAGAGCAGTAAAAACAAATGTTTTGTCATACCCGTGGTATATGGCCTGATATACCACGGCTGTCAGCCAGTCAGCATTCAGAGCTCGAACCACACAGTTTATAATACAACATACCAACTGATATTTGGTGTTTGATATCATTTACACTTTAACTCTTAACAAAGGCTTCTAAACTGACTGTGACTAAAGAGCAAAACAGAACAAAAAGACATGGCTAGCCACTCAACCATTAAAAGTTTGAGACTTGCTGCCATTCTAATCTGTCCCTTTTAAACATTTTATTGTTAGAGTACCACTACCACATATCACTTAAATTGGTACAGCACTTTCACAAACAGGAGCAAGAAATATAGGCTCTTACATGACATGCCTCAAAATATATTAATGGGTGAGAAACAACAATACCATATACCCATTATTATTCAAAAGGCTCTTGGCATTCCAAAAATGCAGTATGGTACTATATTCTAAGTTAGTCAATTACTGGCAGCAATTGGCAAAGTTCGTAGAATTCCTAAAAAAAACCCCATTATATTACTATATTCTGTGGGGGTACAGCCTTCTCACTCATGGGTGCAACAAATATAGCCCGTTACAAGGCACACCTTAAAATATGTTAATGAGCCAGAGACTCTTTCGCCGCCCACATTTTCTCACTACACCATAATTAATACTGTAAAACACATTTGCTGTATTTTGCTCTGCATTTTACAGTGTTTTACTGTTGAGATTACAGGAAGGTCTTAGAATGTGCAGTAAAACAAATGTACAGTATTTTACTGTGCATTCTACATTCACCTACCGTATTCAGTTCATACATTATGATACTGTTGATTAAAACAGTTAGTTACTTAATGATAAAATTACAAAAATGGCTAACTGTGTGGGCCTGCCGGGAACATACAGTATGTTCCACATTATTATAGGACGACTTGGGAGAATTACGATCTGCAACAGACAGCACATCTCAGGATGGAAGAGACGTGTTCAGTTCATACATTAGGATGGAAGAAATTATATAGTAAAACCTTATTATATAGTTAATGTGAACGGGGCATAAGTTTGAATCGGGCCCCAAGAGTGCAAGTATTGGAGCAAACACTGAACGATACCAAAACTTATAAAAATCAGATCTGCTGTGCTAACTTCAGAAACAAAACGATATGTCCTTCCTATGCACTTTTCATATTTGTGTCGATTTAGTCTCTTTCTGGATATCTACAGTATGATCACATTCAATTTTGTCAGTATAAATATATTCCTAAACACTGACAAGGAAGAAGGTAAATAACAGGAAGTATAAGTTACATATAAAATGGGGTGACATGTCAAGCTCTCTGAATCTTGACTGGCTGGCTTGTTTGGCTGGATAACTGCATCCACTGTAAGACTGTTTTCACATAAAACAGAGGTCAATCTAACGTCAAATAACTTTCAGAATTTGCACCCCAAAAAATAAGTATATTTTGGAGAGCAGTTTTTAAAAAAAACTCCAATACTAGCTGCAGATGAATGATGGTATAAGAGGTTCAGTGATTAAAAAATCATGCCATCCTTTGATAAATATTTTAATCTCCTGTAACCTTTCAGAAAAGTCACCTACTGTTGAGGCCATAGTCACTTTGATCATGTGGATTTCCCTGAATATATTTGCCTATTTTGCAATATGTTTATTGTAGGGGATTCAGCACAAAGCATTGCACCTTTTAACCGTGCAGTCATTGCACCATTCCATCTGAACAACAGAATCACACCATGCATAATAGTTAGCCTGGGTACCAGTCTGTTTAGCTATCATTCCACTGCTTGTCACTCCTTGTCATGTACCAAACAAATGACACAGAGTACAAGGAGGGAATGTTAGTGGAAACAGACTGGATTTCAGGCTATAATATGGTATACATTTTCCTGAGAATGTATAGTAGTAATACGGGTGTGAAATGTATCATCTGTTTGATGCATCCCCTGGTTTGCTGGTGAATTCCCATACTAACTTTGAAGTGTAATTTTTGTGGTGCAGTGCGACAAAAGTAGTCTTTCCATCTATGGACTGGCGAGAATACCTAATGGCTCTATCTATATCATGTTATATCATTTTGAACTGTGAGTGTGGGAGAGATAGGGAAGAGAGAAAGAGAATGAGGACATGCAGGTACAGTATGTGGAATCTGAAGCTGAATTGATTAGTGCATCACAATAAATTCCCAGGAGTGTTGAAGTTGAAATGTCATGTCCAGTGCATTGGGCAGCTTCCGATTTAGAGGCAGTTTGAAACAAGACAGGTCTCATAAGCAAAAGAAAGCGAGAGTTGGGCATCCAGGAATTACTACAGACCTTCACTGCCATCTGCAGAAAAACTACTGAACTGCCTTCAAGGATCTTATTACCTGTGTTATATTTTTCTCATCCTATCATCTTATTTTCACCCAGAGAGGAAATATTCTTATAAATGGATTGAAATGATCCAGTGTGAGCTTTTCCACTCCTAAGGGACAGTCTTTGCATGAGGATACGTTCCCCAATGGTTGAAGTTATAGCCAATCAACTTATCTCCTTACAGCATGTCCACATTACAATGACTATCGATTCTAACAGCTTCTATCTTGGGGCAATTTGTATTAAGCTAGTCCTCACCAATAAGCAAAAAGCCCAACTTCAACCATCTTATCATGCCAAGAAACAGTACTTTGAGGTAGCTAGCATCCAATTGTTATGTCAGCTCCCTATATTTCCTATCCCCATAAGATAAGAAAACAAAACTACAGTTCACAAGTAGTTCAAATTAAGTGTGTCTTTATTCCAGAGCCTTTCAGACTTGAGGCACAATTATCTGTCCATTCAGGACATTAATCAAAACAAAAAGTCATACAGAGAGGGAGAGAATTTGACACCAAGACCAGGAATTTACAATGGACCTTCACTGCCACTTGCAGAAAGACAAAATACTGCCTTGAAGGATATATTTATCAAACCAGGGTCTGTAGTGACGCCTCTAGCACTGAGATGCAGTGCCTTAGATTGCTGCGCCACTCAAGAGCCCAATCTTATGGCAAAGTTCTTCAAATCTTCTTCTCTTCTTTTCCAGATATAAGGATTCAATTATTTATATACATTGTGAATCTATTATTCCAAATGGTATCTATGAACTTGTCCGAAGAGTCATGAAAAGAAGATACTGAGTATTTACATATGGGGTTTTGTGCAAGACCAATAAGAATATTTGACTAAACTGCTGTATTTCCACAAGATACATCATTGCTCACAATGCATTTTGTTGACTATAATTCTATCCTCCTGATTCTTGGATTACAGGCAACATCCGTACCGAGCTAAAGGGTAGAGCTGCCGCTTTCAAGGAATGGGACACTAATCAGGACGCTTATAGAAATCCCGCTATGCCCTCAGACTAACCATAAAACAGGCAAAGCATTCAATATAGGACTAAGATTTAATCCTACTACACTGGCTCTGACACTCGTCGGATGTGGCAGGGTTTACAACTATTACAGACTACAAAGGGAAACCCAGCCAAGAGCTGCCCAGTGAAGCAAGCCTACCAGATGAGCTAAATGCCATTTATACATGCTTCAAGGAAAGCAACACTAAAGCATGCATGAGAGTACCAGCTGTTCCGGATGACTGTGTGATCACGCTCTCCCATAGCCGATGTGGGCAAGACCTTTAAACAGGTCAACATTCACAAGGCCGCACGGCCAGGCGGATTACCAGGACGTGTACTCGGGGCATGCGAGGACGAACTGGCAAATGTCTTCACTGACATTTTCAACCTCTCCCTAACCGAGTCTGTAATACCTACATGTTTCAAGCGGACCACCATAGTCCCTGTGCTCAGGAAAGTGAAGGTAACCTGCCTAGATGACTACTGCCCCGTAGGACTCACATCAATAGCCATGAAGCACTTTGAAAGGCTGGTCATGGTTCACATCAACACCATAACCCCGGAAACTTCTACCCCCAAGCCATAAGACTGCTGAACAAGTAATCAAATGGCCACCCCGACTATTTACATAGACCCCCCTTTGTTTTTACACTGCTGCTACTCACTGTTTATTATCTATGCATAGTCACTTTACTACTAACTACATGTACAAATTACCTCGACTAACCTGCCCCCATACCGGTACCTCCTGTATATAGCCTCGTCATTGTTCATTTATAGTGCTACTTTTTATTTTAAAAATGACTTTAGTTTATTAGTAAATATTTACTTAACTCTATTTCTTGAACTGCATTGTTGGTTAAGGGCTTTATAAGTAAGTATTTCACGGTAAGGTGACCTGTTGTATTCGGTGCATGTGACAAAAATAATTTGATTTGATCCTGACTTATCAGCCTCTGAAGCTGCTATTGAATCTGATCAAGCTCTGAGGCTTAAAGCTCATTTTTGTACTAATTTATCTTATGTAACCTTTGTTTAATTAGGCAAATCAGTTAAGAACACATTCTTATTTACAAATAACATTTGATTTGATTTGGTTTGACTGGGATTCAAAATAAAAATATAGGACAAAACACACATCCCAACAAGAGAGACAACACAACACTACATAAAGAGAGACCTAAGACAACAACATATCATGACAGCAACACATGACAACAACATGGTAGAAATACAACATGGCAGCAGCACAACATGGTAGCAGCACCAAACATAGTACACACAGTATTGGGCACAGACAACAGCACAAAGAGCAAGAAGGTAGAGACAACAATATATCACACAAAGTCAGTAAGAGTGTCCATGATTGAGTCTTTGAATGGAGAGATGGAGATAAAACTGTCCAGTTTGAGTGTCTTTTGCAGCTCTTTCCAGTCACTAGCTGCAGTGAACTGAAAAGAGGAGCGACCCAGGGATGTGTGTGCTTTGGGGACCTTTAACAGAATGTGACTGGCAGAATGGGTGTTGTATGTGGAGGATGAGGGCTGCTGTAGGTATCTCAGATAGGGGAGAGTAAGGCCTAAGAGGGTTTTATAAATAATAATCAACCAGTGGGTCTTGTGACAGGTATATAGAGATGACCAGTTTACAGAGGAGTATAGAGTGCAGTGATGTGTCCTATAAGGAGCATTGGTGGCAAATCTGATGGCCGAATGGTAAATAACATCTAAATAGTCATTTTAATCCATAGAGAAGAAGCTCATTGGATGTTGATCTCTTCTCGGCTGGGTCCTCATTTGCAACCAAATTTTGTAGTTGTTAAGAGTCTCGTTCTGCTCTTGTAGACGCTCGAGAGCACCCTTACCTGTAATCTCCGTAATCTAGCATGGGTAGGATGGTCATCTGAATCAGGGTTAGTTTGGCAGCTGGGGTGAAAGAGGTGCGATTGCGATAGAGGAAACAAAGTTTAGATTTAACCTTAGCCTGCAGATTTGATATGTGCTGAGAGAAGGAGTGTGTGTCTAGCCATACCCCCAAGTACTTGTATGAGTTGACTACCTCAAGCTCTAAACCCTCAAATGTAGTAATCACACCGGCTCTCCTTCTTACCAAACCACATGACCTTTGTTTTGGAGGTGTTCAAAACAAGGTTACTGGCAGAGAAAGCTTGTTGGACACTAAGAAAGCTTTGTTGTAGAGTGTTTAACAGAAAATCCGGGGAGGGGACAGCTGTGTTTAAGACTGTATCAGCTGCATATAAATGGATGAGAGTGCTTCCTACTGCCCGAGTTATGTTGTTGATGTAAATTGAGAAGAGCGTGGGGCTTAGGATCGAGCCTTGGGGTACTCCCTTGGTGACAGGCAGTGGCTGAGACAGCAGATTTTCTGACTTTATACAGTACACTGCACTCTTTGAGAGAGCTAGTTAGCAAACCAGGCCAAAGACCCCTCAGAGACACCAATACTCTTTAGCCTGCCCACAAAAATTTTCCAACACTTTTGATAAACAGGGAAAATAGAAATTGGCCTATAACATTTAGGATCAGCTTGATCTCCTTTAAATAAAGGATGCACCGTTGCTGCCTTCCAAGCAATGGGAACCTCCCCAGAGAGGAGAGAGAGGTTAAAAAGGTCAGAGATAGGCTTGGCGATGATAGGGGCAGCAACCTTAAAGAAGAAAGGGTCTTTAAACCATCTGACCCAGATGTTTTTTGGGGGTCAAGTTTAAGGACCTCCTTTAGCACTTTGGACTCAGTGACCGCCTGCAGGGAGAAACGTTGCAGTGGGGCAGGGGTAAAAGAGGGAGGAGCATCGGGACTAGTCACATTGGAAGGGGTGGGAGATGAGTAAATGTTAGACGGCAAAGAGGCATGACTGAGTCAAATTGGAATCCTGACTTAATGAAGTGGTGATTAAAGAGCTCAGCCATGTGCTCCGTGTCAGTAACAACCACATCATCAACATTAAGGGACATGGGCAGCTGTGAGGAGGAGGGTTTATTCTCCAGGTCTATAACCGTTTTCCAGAACTTATTGGGGTTAGACCAACAGAGAGAGAACTGCTCCTTAAAGTAACACATTTTTGGTCTTCCGGATAGCCTGAGTGCACTTATTTCTCATTTGCCTGAACTAGAGCCAGTCAGACTATGTGTGTGCCGAGCTTTTCGCCCAAATGGAATTCTTGAGGTGGTGTAACTCTGCCAGATTGCGGTCAAACCAGGGACTGAACCTGTTTTTAATTATCATTTTCTTTATGGGGGCGTATTTGTCAACAATACCACTGAAAATATAAAAAAAGAAGGTTCAAGCTGATTCAATACCAATTTACAGAGGCCAGATCATGAAGGAAAGCTTGCTCATTAAAGTTTTTTAGCAAGCGTCTATGACAAATCAGGACAGGTCGTTTCACTGAGCAGCCATTACGAACACAGGCTGTAAAACATATATGGGGCGGCAGGGTAGCCTAGTGGTTAGAGCTTTGGACTAGTAACCGAAAGGTTTCAAGTTCGAATCCCCAAACTGACAAGGTACAAATCTGTCGTTCTACCCCTGGATAGGTAGTTAACCCACTGTTCCTAGGCCATCATTGAAAATAAGAATTTGTTCTTAACTGACTTGCCTAGTAAAATAAAGATAAAATAAAATATTATCACTAAGGTCATTTTTTTATTTATTTTTTATTTATTTCACCTTTATTTAACCAGGTAGGCTAGTTGAGAACAAGTTCTCATTTGCAACTGCGACCTGGCCAAGATAAAGCATAGCAGTGTGAACAGACAACAGAGTTACACATGGAGTAAACAATTAGCAAGTCAATAACACAGTAGAAAAAATGGGCAGTCTATATACAATGTGTGCAAAAGGCATGAGGAGGTAGGCGAATAATACAATTTTGCAGATTAACACTGGAGTGATAAATGATCAGATGGGCATGTACAGGTAGAGATATTGGTGTGCAAAAGAGCAGAAAAGTAAATAAATAAAAACAGTATAAAAACAGTATGGGAATGAGGTAGGTGAAAAGGGTGAGCTATTTACCTATAGACTATGTACAGCTGCAGCGATCGGTTAGCTGCTCGGATAGCTGATGTTTGAAGTTGGTGAGGGAGAAAAAGTCTCCAACTTCAGCGATTTTTGCAATTCGTTCCAGTCACAGGCAGCAGAGTACTGGAACGAAAGGCGGCCAAATGAGGTGTTGGCTTTAGGGATGATCAGTGAGATACACCTGCTGGAGCGCGTGCTACGGATGGGTGTTGCCATCGTGACCAGTGAACTGAGATAAGGCGGAGCTTTACCTAGCATGGACTTGTAAATGACCTGAGCCAGTGGGTCTGGCGACGAATATGTAGTGAGGGCCAGCCGACTAGAGCATACAAGTCGCAGTGGTGGGTGGTATAAGGTGCTTTAGTGACAAAACGGATGGCACTGTGATAGACTGCATCCAGTTTGCTGAGTAGAGTGTTGGAAGCCATTTTGTAGATGACATCGCCGAAGTCGAGGATCGGTAGGATAGTCAGTTTTACTAGGGTAAGCTTGGCAGCGTGAGTGAAGGAGGCTTTGTTGCGGAATAGAAAGCTGACTCTGGATTTGATTTTTGATTGGAGATGTTTGATGTGAGTCTGGAAGGAGAGTTTGCAGTCTAGCCAGACACCTAGGTACTTATAGATGTCCACATATTCAAGGTTGGAACCATCCAGGGTGGTGATGCTAGTCGGGCATGCGGGTGCAGGCAGCGATCGGTTGAAAAGCATGCATTTGGTTTTACTCGCGTTTAAGAGCAGTTGGAGGCCACGGAAGGAGTGCTGTATGGCATTGAAGCTCGTTTGGAGGTTTGATAGCACAGTGTCCAATGACGGGCCGAAAGTATATAGAATGGTGTCGTCTGCGTAGAGGTGGATCAGGGAATCGCCCGCAGCAAGAGCAACATCATTGATATATACAGAGAAAAGAGTCGGCCCGAGAATTGAACCCTGTGGCACCCCCATAGAGACTGCCAGAGGACCGGACAGCATGCCCTCTGATTTGACACACTGAACTCTGTCTGCAAAGTAATTGGTGAACCAGGCAAGGCAGTCATCCGAAAACCGAGGCTGTTGAGTCTGCCGATAAGAATTTGGTGATTGACAGAGTCGAAAGCCTTGGCGAGGTCGATGAAGACGGCTGCACAGTACTGTCTTTTATCGATGGCGGTTATGATATCATTTAGTACCTTGAGTGTGGCTGAGGAGCACCCGTGACCGGCTCGGAAACCAGATTGCACAGCGGAGAAGGTACGGTGGGATTCGAGATGGTCAGTGACCTGTTTGTTGACTTGGCTTTCGAAGACCTTAGATAGGCAGGGCAGGATGGATATAGGTCTATAGCAGCTTGGGTCCAGGGTGTCTCCTCCTTTGAAGAGGGGGATGACTGCGGCAGCTTTCCAATCCTTGGGGATCTCAGACGATATGAAAGAGAGGTTGAACAGGCTGGTAATAGGGGTTGCGACAATGGCGGCAGATAGTTTCAGAAATAGCGGGTCCAGATTGTCATTACAAAAAACACCAGACTGATACCTGTGAGGATAACATCAAGGAGAGTAACTTTTTTGGAGTTATCTTGTGGGATTGGTAGTAATCTGAAAAAGATTTAGGGAGTCCCATTGCTTTAGGACTTCGACAGGTGGTTTAAACATGTCCCAGTTTAGATCACCTAGCCACAGGACAAATTCAGACTTAGTGTATGGGTCCAGGAGAGTGCATAGGGCATTTGGAGTAAGTGGGGTTTGTGACTTTGTGGCTGTTGTAACTAGTGACGACCAGCTCCAAGGCTAGTACCTAAACAAATATTATGGATATAATGTCAAGATAATTGTCTTTCTGCCCTAACAGTTGGATTAGTTGTCCACAAAGCAGCACAACGGGCTGTCTAGCTCCCAACTATGCTTTCTTTGGATTGGTAGATACATCTCATTATTTTAATAGTTGAATATTCGATAAGATTGTTGACGTCAATCATTTGTATCAATGGAGAGAGATCCTATGCTTACTAGCCTCATGTTATGAATATGCATAGCCATCTCGACACAACTCCGATATAAAGTGTTTTTTTCCCTAAACATTGCGGGGATGTCACGTGTCCTACTTATATCAGTGCATTCGTAACAACCTAAGCATTACGGAACGTATATTCAATCAAATTAACCTGACACAGTAAATAAGCCACTAATGTTTTTGTTGACCAAATTTGACTCTCATTGACCGCCATACAAAAAAATAATTCCTGGGTCGGAAAACGCCACCTGCTGGAGGGAGACGAATTTTCTCTTTACCTCTTCCTCTCTGACCAAAGAGTGTACATGTGAGCAGCGCATGCGTGATATTCACCAACGACAGCCGATAAGTTACTAGCCAATCACATTTCACTTGGCCCATGTCAACAAAAGATTTCGTTATAATTGTTTTCCTGCTGCCTGGTAGTGTTGCACAACAACTTCTAGTGCTTACTCGTGTGATCGATTAAAGTAAGACCAAACGTTTTTATAGTTCGTCGACAGAGCTCTATGGGTTGATTCGAACGCGTTTTAAATAATCATGTCGCTTCAGAAGGAAATTCCGTATGATGAGAGCTTGCAGGGTCAGTACAGAAACTAAACATCAAATACGCTATTTTTTTTAGCTAACGTTAGCTGGCCACATCATTTGTATGTAAGTCTGTATAACTGACTAACAAACTAGCTAATATGCCTAACGTAAGTTCAGCTAATGTTGGCCTCAACTGGAATTGTCAGGTCAGGGGAATATTGTTAAGGCCTGTCAAATAATAGATATCGTAACTAACTAGACCTATGACTGTTAATATGGTTCTACATTAAACGTTATATTTCTCGCGGAATTGGATCACGTTTATACTTCTGTTCATTCCTGACTGGCAAGATTCAACACTAAACACGACAAAGGAAAATATCTAGCTAACGTTACTAGTAAGTTGCCAAACTATTTTCTATCTATCTGTGGGTAATATGTATCCCCAGGTTCCTGGGTGGAGTTGCACTATAACACTGGCAGTGGGAGTCAGGTGTGCCAGGAGCAGATCTCATCAACTGCTCTTGATGTAGACCTGGAGAAGTTACTACTAGACGCCCAACACGAGTCAAGCAGGAGTACCTCGAGAGGAAGCTCACAATGTGACAGGTATGGGGAAAGGAAATGGTTACAGTGCTGAGCCTTAGTTTCCCAGGAAACACGAAGATGAATTGCATTGAATTCTATGTCGGGCAGAAATGAGTGTTTCTAGTTACCTCTCACGACCTCTACAAGCAAGAATGTTGAATACAGTTCTATTTTAAACTACTTTACCTGTTGCCCGTGCAGTTGGTCATTTTGGGGGGTAGGAATGTGAAACATATCCACAGGAGAGTATAATTATATAAACTTTTCAAAGCCCTGGTAGTGCTTTCAGATTTCTATCATCTGAAGCATGTGCAGAACTGTGAAAACATGTATTTTTATCTTGTGCACATGCTTCAGGTTATAGAATTCTGAACTACACTATACCATCTCTTTGAAAACTTTATGTAATTATACTTTTCTAAATCAAATCAAACTTTATTTGTCACATGCACCGAATACAACAATGTAGACCTTACCGTGAAATGTTTACTTACAAGCCTTTAACCAAAAGTGCAGTTCAAGAGTTAAGACAATATTTACCAAATAAACTAAAGTAAAAATTCAATAAAAAAAAAAAGAAAAGTAACACAGTAACATAACAAAAACAAGGCTATATAGGGGGTACTGGTACCGAGTCAGTGTGCGGAAGTACAGGTTAGTTGAGGTAATTGTACATGTAGGTAGGGGTGAAGTGACTAGGGTCAATGTAATAGTCCGGTGGCCATTTAATTAATTGTTCAGCAGTCTTATGGCTTGGGGTAGAAGCTGTTAAGGAGTGTTTTGGACCAGGACTTGGAGCTCCGGAACCGCTTGCCGTGCGGTAACAGAGAAAAAAGTCTGACTTGGGTGACTGGAGCCACTTGACAATTTTATGGGCTTTCCTCTGACACCGCCTATTGTATAGGTCCTGGATGGCAGGAAGCTTGATCCCAGTGATGTACTGGGCTGTACGCGCTACCCTCTGGAGCACCGTACGGTCAGATGCCGAACAGTTGCCATACCAGGCGGTGATGCAAACGGTCAGGATGCTCTCAATGGTGCAGCTGTAGAACTTCTTGAGGATCTGGGGACCCATGCCAAATCTTTTCAGTCTCCTGAGGGGGAAAAGGTTTTTTCGTGCCCTCTTCACGACTGTCTTGGTGTGTTTGGACCATGATAGTTCGTTGGTGATGTGGACACCAAGGAATTTGAAGCTCTCGACCCACTCCACTACAACCCCATTGATGTTGATGTTAAAGGGGGGCTGTTCAGCCCGCCTTTTCCTGTAGTCCAGGTCTCTGACATCCTCCTTATAGGCCCTTCTCATCGTTGTCGGTGATCAGGCCTACCACTGTTGTGTCATCAGCAAACTTAATGATGGTGTTGGAATCGTGTTTGGCCACGCAGTCGTGTGTGAGCAGGGAGTACAGGAGTGGACTAAGTACACACCTCTGAGGGGCCCCAGTGTTGAGGATCAGCATGACAGATGTGTTGTTGCCTACTACCCTTACCACCTGAGGGCGGCCGATCAGGAAATCCAGGATCCAGTTGCAGGGGGAGGTGTTTAGTCCCAGGGTCCTTAGCTTAGTGATGAGCTTCGTGGGCACTATGGTGTTGAACGCAGAGCTGTAGTCAATGAACAGCATTCTCACATAGGTGTTCCTTTTGTCCAGGTGGGAAAGGGCAGTGTGGAGTGCGTTTGAGATTGCGTCATCCGTGGATCTGTTGGGACGGTATGCGAATTGGAGTGGGTCTAGGGTATCCGGGAGGATGCTGTTGATGTGAGCCATGACCAGCCTTTCAAAGCACTTCATGGCTACCAACGTGAGTGCTACGGGTCGGTAATCATTTAGGCAGGTTACCTTCGCTTCATTGGGCACAGGGACTATGGTGATCTGCTTGAAATATGTAGGTATTACAGACTCAGTCAGGGAGAGGTTGAAAATGTTCTGGTAATCCATCTGGCCCTGCGACTTTGTGAATGTTGACCTGTTTAAAGGCCTTGCAAAAATCACTGAGGTTGGAGACTTAGATCTCCCTCACTAACTTCATGCATCGGCTGTCAGAGCAGCTTACTGATCGCTGCAGCTGTACACAGCCATTCTGTCATTTTTTTATTATTATTTTTATTTCACATTTATTTAACCAGGTAGGCTAGTTGAGAACAAGTTCTCATTTACAACTGCGACCTGGCCAAGATAAAGCAAAGCAGTGCGACACAAACACCAACACAGAGTTACACATGGAATAAACAAACATACAGTCTATAACATAAAAAGTATATATATACAGTGTGTGCAAATGAGGTAGGATAAGGTAATAGGACATAGTGGCGGGATAATTCCCGTAAGTCAAGGATCAGTAGGATGGTCAGTTTTATGAGGGTATGTTTGGCAGCATGAGTGAAGGATGCTTTGTTGCGAAATAGGAAGCTGATTCTAGATTTAATGGGGTCCTTCTGCTTGAGCTCAGTTGGTAGAGCATGGCGCTTGTAACGCCAGGACCTGTAGTGGGTTTGGCGATTCCCAGGGACCACCCATGGTGGGTAGTATATTTGTGAGAATGTATGCACACATGACTGTAAGTCGCTTTGGATAAAAGCGTCTGCTAAATAGCATATATTATTATTATTATTATATTATTTAATTTTGGATTGGAGATGCTAAATGTGAGTCTGGAAGGAGAGTTTACAGTCTAATCAGACACCTAGGTATTTATACTTATCCACATATTGTAAGTCAGAACCGTCCAGAGTAGTGATGCTGGACGTGTGGGCAGCGATCGGTTGAAGAGCATGCATTTAGTTTTACTTGCATTTAAGTGCAGTTGGAGGCTACGGAAGGAGAGTTGTATGGCATTGAAGCTCGTCTGAAGGTTAGTTAACACAGTGTCCAAATAAGGGCCAGATGTATACAGAATGGTGTCGTCTGCGTAGAGGTGGATCAGAGAATCACCAGCAGCAAGAGCAACATCATTGATGTATACAGAGAAAAGCGTCGGCCCGAGGATTGAACTCTGTGGCACCCCCATAAAGACTGCCAGAGGTCCAGACATATAGCCCATCCAACCAAGTACCTACCTCGTCCCCATATTTGTTTTCTTTTTTTTTCTGCTCTTTTGCAAACCAGTATACTTGCACATCCTCATCTCAACATCTATCACTCCAGTATGAACTGCTAAATTGTAATTACCTTGCCACTATGGCCTATTTATTGCCTTACCTCCTTACTTCATTTGCACACACTGTATACAGATTTTCTATTGTGTTATTGCTATTGTGTTATTGACTGTACTTTGTTTATCCCATGTGTAACGCTGTGTTGTTTTTTTTGCACTGCTTTGCTTTATCTTGGCCAGGTCGCAGTTGTAAATGAGAACTTGTTCTCAAATGGCCTACCTGGTGAAATATATTTTTTAAATAACGCTTTCGGTAGCCAATGTTTATTTATCACACTCATCCAGAACGGCTTTTGCTCTTGTGCATGCTTCAGTGTTGCTTGCCTCAAAGAGAGCATTAAAGGCATTTAGCTCGTCTGGTAGGTTTGAGTCACTGGGCAGCTCATGTCTGGGTTTCCCTTTGTAGTTCGTAATGGTTTTCAAGCCCTGCCACATCCGACGTGCGTCAGAGCCAGTGTAGTAGGATTCAATTTTAATCCTGTATTGATGCTTTGCTTGTTTGATGGTTTGTTTGAGGGCATAGCAGGATTTATAATAAGCGTCTGGAGTAGTGTCTCATTCCTTGAATGCGGCAGCTCTAGCCTTTAGCTCGATACGGATGCTGCCTGTAATCCATGGCTTCACTGTGGGGAGGACGTCGTCGATGCACTTATTAATGAAGCCGGTGACTGAGGTGGTATACTCCTTAATGCCAGAATAAATCCTGGAACATATTCCAGTCTGCTAGCAAAACAGTCCTGTAGCATCAGTGTCATCTGACCACTTCCGTATTGAGCAAGTCACTGGTACTTCCTGCTTTAGTTTTTGCTTGTAAGCCGGAATCAGGAGGATATAATTATGGTCAGATTTGCCAATTGGAGGGCAGGGGAGAGCTTTGTATGCATCTCTATGTGTGGAGTAAAGGTGGTCTAGAGTTATTTTTTTTTGTATTTTAGTATTTTTATGCATTTTATTTTTAGGTTCTGCATGTGACATGCTGTTAAAACTTTGGTAAAACTGATTTAAGTTTGCCTGCATTAAAATCCCCGGCCACAAGGAGAGCTGCTTCTGGATGAGCATTTTGTTGTTTGCTTATGGCGGTGTACAGCTCGTTGAGTGCGTACTTAATAGAGGTCGACCGATTATGATTTTCCAACGCCGATACCGATTATTGGAGGACCAAAAAAGCCGATACCGATTAATCGGACGATTTTATAGAAAATAAGAAAAAACATTTTTTTTTATTGTATTTGTAATATTGACAATTACAACAATACTGAATTAACACTTATTTTAACTTAATATAATACATAAATAAAATCAATTTAGCCTCAAGTAGATAATGAAACATGTTCAATTTGGTTTAAAAATGCAAAAACAGTGTTGGAGAAGAACGTAAAAGTGCAACATGTGCAATGTAAGAAAGCTAACGTTTCAGTTCCTTGCTCAGAACACGAGAACATATGAAAGCTGGTGGTTCCTTTTAACATGAGTCTTCAATATTCCCAGGTAAGATGTTTTGGGTTGTAGTTATTATAGGACTATTTCCCTCTATACCGTTTGTATTTCATTAACCTTTGACTATTGGATGTTCTTGTAGGCACTTTAGTATTGCCAGTGTAACAGTATAGCTTCCGTCCCTCTCCTCGCTCCTCCCTGGGCTCGAACCAGCAACACAACGACAACAGCCACCACATCGAAGCTTACCAGTGCAGAGCAAGGGAAACAACCACCTCAAGGCTCAGAGCGAGTGAAGTTTGAAACGCTATTAGCGCGCGACATCTAGCCAGCCATTTCACTTCAGTCACACCAGCCTCATCTCGGGAGTTGATAGGTTTGAAGTCATAAACAGCACAATGCTTGACACACAGGGAAGAGCTGCTGGCAAAACGCACGAAAGTGCTGTTTGAATGAATGTTTACGCGCCTGCTTCTTCCTACCACCGCTCAGTCAGATACTTAGATACTTGTGTGCTTGTATGCTCAGTCAGATTATATGTAACACAGGACACCCTAGATGATATCTAGTAATATCATCAACCATGTGTAGTTAACTAGTGATTATGATTGATTGTTTTTTATAAGATAAGTTTAATGCTAGCTAGCAACCTACCTTGGCTTACTGCATTTGCGTAACAGGCAGTCTCCTTGTGGAGTGCAACGAGAGAGAGGTCATTATTGCGTTGGACTAGTTAACTGTAAGGTTGCAAGATTGGATCCCCCGAGCCCCTGAACAAGGCAGTTAACCCACCGTTCCTAGGCCATCATTGAAAATAAGAATGTGTTCTTAACTGACTTGCCTAGTTAAATAAAGGTATAAAAAAATCATTGGCAAATCGGCGCTCCAAAAATAACGATTTCCGATAGTTATGAAACTTGAAATCTGCCCTAATTAATCGGCCATACCGATTAATCGGTCGACCTCTAGTACTTAGTGCCAGCATCGGTCTGTTTTGGTAAATAGACGGCTACGAATAATATAGATAGAGTGGTCTACAGCTTATCGTGAGGTACTCTACCTCAGGCGAGCAATAACTCGACACCTCTTTAATATTACACATCACGCACCAGCTGTTATTGACAAAAAGACACACACCCCCACCCCTCGTCTTAGCAGACGTAACATCTCTGTTCTGCCAGTGCATGAAAAATCCCGCCAGCTCTATATTATCCGTGTCGTCGTTCAGCCACGACTCTGTGAAACATAAGGTATTACAGTTCTTAATGTCCCGTTGGTGGGATAATCGTAATCGTATGTCATCAATTTTATTTAGCATGTTAGCAAGTAGAACGGAAGGCAGTGGGAGTTTACTCGCTCGCCTACGGATTCTCAGAAGGCAACATAATTTTATTCAACATTTTGGCTTGTAGAGGTTGTGAGAGGAAACTTTCCTTATTCAAATGCTTGTTTTTGCCCCTTATACAATTAAATTAATTTCAACATATGGTTTCCAGGCAAAGCCTTGGTATCCCCGTTCAAGGCCTGAGAATGTGGAGATAAGGATTATGTCATTTATAATGCTCTTTCTTAGCAGATGACCTAAAACACATTTCAAAAGTTCTAGGGATGTCTTGAGTCATCTTGAGTCATCTTTGTTGTCTATCTTTCCAGTCCACTTAGGTCACAGACTCCTCTTCTTCTGTTTAGAGGCTCAGAGGGAAACAGTTCACAGGTAAATACATGGTCCTTAGGGGTTGTAAGGTTGTCTTCTGTTGATCTCTGATATGTAATGTATTGTGATGTTCAGAAGGTAATAATTCATGATAATACCAGACTTTACATTAGGTGAATAGTACAAACATGTTTGTGATTATAATGTGGAAAGTGGTTTTACTAAGGAATTTCTTAATTGATTTCAGTCTGAGGAAGATAACCAAGAAAGAATCCAGGAAGTAGAGAATCTACTGAAGAAGAATGCTGACTGGATCTGGGACTGGTCCAGTCGTCCTGAGAACAACCCACCAAAGTGCATAGTACCTAGTAATTATATACAGTAGGGCCCAATGTTCATATTGTT
This sequence comes from Oncorhynchus keta, assembly GCF_023373465.1. NCBI lineage: Eukaryota > Metazoa > Chordata > Actinopteri > Salmoniformes > Salmonidae > Oncorhynchus > Oncorhynchus keta. The sequence goes on from NC_068456.1 coordinate 17,773,511, forward strand.
GAAGATAGAAATTGAATGTAGAGAGAGAACATTTCGGCACGGCTGAATTGTATAGATCATTTTACAGGTCTTAGTGGCTGAGAGACTTATTTTAAAACAAACTAAACATTACTGCTAGTCATTGTTTTGGGAATTTTAAATTTTCCCTGACTGTCTAGCTTTCATTTCGGTGATTTGTAAATTCTCAAAGATTATATTATATATAAACAAATAATTGTCCATAATCTTTATACAATGAGTGGATCTAATCATGAATGCTGGTGTCTATTCCACAAGTTGCCTTTTCATTTTTTTTTTTACTAGGCAAGTCAGTTAAGAACAAATTCTTATTTTCAATGGCGGCCTAGGAACAGTGGGTTAACTGCCTGTTCAGTGGCAGAACGACAGATTTGTACCTTGTCGGCTTGGGGATTTGAACTTGCAACCTTTCGGTTACTAGCCCAACGCTCTAACCACTAGGCTACCCTGCTGTCCTCCTGCTAAATCTATGAGTTAACATTTCCTGTGCAATCCACTGTCTCATCAGCCCAGCCAGGCAGTTTATCAACTTGATCTCCACTATAAACATTATCTCACATTTATTTTAGTCTAACATTTAGTTTTCAACATTGGAGATTTGTATAAACCTTGCTGTCTGTCTCTCTGACATTTGCAACATTGTTTCAATATTCAAATTACATCTCCAGCTGTCTGTATTAATGAACATGTCAGGGATGAGACAGACAGGCAGCATTTCTCAGCCAGTCGAAATCATGAATCAGCATACTTTTTCTGTATATATATATATATATATATATATGTGTGTATGTGTATGTCTATAGGTCAAGAAAACAGGTCAAGCAATACCAATTGCAGCTAGTTTGATTTCTTTTCAGCTTCAGTTTGAAGTGGTTGTGTTAGTTGTGTTGTTGGCTAGCGCCTCTGAACAACCGTGTCCTGACGAGCCCAATTTCTATGCCGGGCGAAATTGTTCACCATTAGCTCATTGTTGTGGATGGATCCATATAAATGTCACTAGAAAACAGCTTAAACAAACACAAATGCATTTACTTAGCGGTTATTCTGGCTGCACTTTTTGACGTGACTGTAAGTTGGTCGTAGTTGGCTAGCTTGCAAGCAAGGGATAAGAATGTTGCCAGCCAGTATTGCAATGGAACATTTAGAACGAACGACTGGGTTGTGTCCGTACATTAAGAACAAAAAGACTGAATGACTTGCGTCTATTGCAAACGAACCGATAGAACGAACGACCGACGGCTTGGGTAGCAACCCTAGATTTGTGTCAGGACTATGTCTTGTGGAAGGATGATATGAATACATTAATCAAAATAACGCTTTTAATGGAAATATGTAAATCATTATTTGAAAATGTTGGTAACCTGTTGTATAAAAGTGATAATGCTCTCGAAGTCTGTGTTTGGAGGATATATTGGCACGGTTTACCGGTCCGAGACGACTTTTCCCACATTCTGTTAGGTTACAGCCGTATTCAAAAATGTATTCAAGCGTTTTCCCCCCTCATCAATCTACATACAATACCGCATAATAACAAAGCAAAAACAGGTTTTTAGACATTTTTCCTCATTTGTAAAAAAAAAAAACTGAAATATACATTTACAGAATGATTTAAATAAAGGTAAAAAAAAAAACATTTTTTAAATCAGACCCTGTATTTGGGGAGTTTCTCCCATTCTTCTCTGGAGATTCTCTCGAGTTCTGTCGGGTTGTATTCGAGCTCTGTCAGGTATTGCTGCACAGCTATTTTCGGGTCTCTCCAGAGATGTTCAAACCTGTTTTCACTTTGTCATTGTGGGGTATTGTCTGTAGATTGCAGAGGATTTTTATTTTATTGAATCAATTTTAGAATACGGTTGTAACGTAACAAAATGTGGAAAAAGTCAGAGTACTTTCTGAAGTCACTATATATCTGGTTTTAGTCGTTTAATTTTACACTGAAAGGGTTTTTCCATACCCTCTGTTTAGACTTAGGCGACCAGAAAAAAATGCTTAGGCGGCCCACCCAAGAATTTCTATGGCAGAAAAATACCTGTAATCACTGATTAAAGATAAGATTTATTAACCCAGTTGTAACTGTGTTGTGTCTCTGTAGGGAGTTTCTGCTGAAACACCCCAGGCGCTCAGCCTCGCTCAGCATCAGGAAGACCAACGTCATGAAGAAAGGAGGAGTTCTCTCCCCTGACTTTCTCAAGCTTTTCCTTCCTTCATTATTCATTTCTCATATACTCGCAGTTGGCCTGGGGTAAGGGACTGAGCATTTTGTAACTTAAACACAGTACAAATACATGCAGTCTATTGAATACTTTAAAAGCTGCCTTTTACTATTACTAAAAGTATGGTGCCCCAGATGGGTGTCGAATTGTTTTGTATTTTAGCTAAATGCCTTTTGAGAGTTGTAATACAATAAAGCAAACACTACCCTGTTGAGGAAATGTAGGCTTTGTGAAAGCTTGCTGCTGGGCATGGATAGATATTTCAGAGTAGCCATGATAAATTTGTACTTTAATCAAAATAATGTTTTCAATGGCCCTTTGCTATTCTGTTCTTCTTCTCAGGATATACATTGGGAGGCGCCTCAGCACATACAGCACCTACTGAAGCTGATGCTGCATTATGAGACCACTGACTCATACAGCTGGCATGCCTTCAAATGGGGGCAACTTCAGAATCCAAGGAGAAGTGGTTGATGTAGCATTCTCCATTTTAGCTGATTGCCTCATCTTATCTTCTGAATGCTGTGACTGCTTCTTTCTCCCAGAAATGCCTTGAATCAGGAACTGATTTGTGCTGCCATGTTCCTCTCGCTATTTAGAATGTTGTTTTATATTGAACTGCTGCCAATTGGCATTGTTTCTCATTTTCGTAAGCATATTGTGTTTGTGTTTTGCCTGTTTGTTATTCTTAAGGGAATGATTAATGTGAATGAATATTAATTGTGAAATAATTTCCTGCACTCATTTTCTTTGAAAAAAGCTGGGGTTGTTAATACATTTCATGCAACATGTGAAAGGCAGGGTGTGAATTGCAACAAAAGTCTGACTTTTGGGGGGTCTCTAATTTAACCTATTCTCCTATTTTTTTTAATTCTATTGTGTACTGTTACAGTGGTAAAGATGAAAATAAAAGCTTATTCCAAATTAAATGAACACCCTCACCACTTTGTCATGGTTTATACCAGTGACCGTTGGTTCAGGTTCTTTCAATTGTATTCATCTCTCTTATGTCTGTCTTGAGCTTTCGCTAGCAAACATGCAACATTATCAACTGAGCCCTCAGTTTCCCCTGCTGATGAGCTCAGGACAGACACTTGTTTGCATCTTGTATTTCAGGCCCTTTTCAGATGTCCCAACTTCTCTTTTTACAAAAAAAGCTCAATTTGTCAGCAAGATGATTTAATTCAGGCTACAAGAGTGAAGGCCTGATGACAATCACTGATGTCATTACATGTTTTGGTGTTTTGTAACAACTGTCTCTTTACATTCATTCAATGACTGGTGCACAATGGACTGTTTGAATGCTGCAATTAGTGGAGTGGATGAATGTGCACAGTGATTGACAATCAGATAAAAACATGTATACTATTAGGTCCATAAATGTAGCAACTATTTGCGTATAATCACGATGAAATGTTTTGTTTGTTTTTCATAGCTATAGTATGTTACAAAACAATGTTTTTATTTGGTAACTATTTTACAGTCACAGCTGGTACTATATTTGGTATGTAATATGCTATGAAGTGGTACTTTCAGGTACTCTAAAGAATGAAGTACCTGGTACCACATCTGCAGTGGCACTTGTTTCAAAGCATCCCAAGTTATGTAATTACCATGCAGTTTTAAGGCAAATAAGTCAATATCACTGTGAAATAAGATGTCTCCAATTTTTTGTATGATCAGTAAGACATATAAGCTATCTTTGCTACTTAATTGTATTTTTTTGAGCACTCAAATGAATTCCCTAATTTTCTCTGATTTCTGCAATTTACTGAATATACATCTACAGTTGAAGTCGGACATTTACATACACCTTAGCCAAATACATTTAAACTCAGTTTTTCACAATTCCTGACATTTTAATACTAGTAAACATTCCCTGTTTTAGGTCAGTTAGGATCACCACTTTATTTTAAGAATGTGAAATGTCAGGATAATGGTATAGATTATTTATTTCATCTTTTATTTCTTTCAGTGGGTCAGAAGTTAACATACACTCTATTAGTATTTAGTAGCATTGCCTTTAAATTGATTAACTTGGGTCAAACGTTTCGGGTAGCCTTCCACATGCTTCCCACAATAAGTTGGGTGAATTTTGGCCCATTCCTCTTGACAGAGCTGGTGTAACTGAGTCAGGTTTTGAGGCCTTCTTGCTCGCACATGCTTTTTCAGTTCTGCCCAGGGCTTTGTGATGGCCACTGGGGTCATTGTCCATTTGGAAGACCCATTTGTGACCAAGCTTTAACTTCCTGACTGATGTCTTGAGATGTTGCTTCAATATATCCACATCATTTTCTTTCTGCATGATGCCATCTATTTTGTGAAGTGCACCTGTCCCTCCTGCAGCAAAGCACCCCCACAACATGATGCGGCCACCCCCGTGCTTCACGGTTGGGATGGTGTTCCTCGGCTTGCAAGCCTCCCCCTTTTTCCTCTAAACATAATGATGGTCATTATGGCCAAACTGTTCTATTTTTGTTTCATCAGACCAGAGGACATTTCTCCAAGAAGTACGATCTTTGTCCCCATGTGCAGTTGCAAACTGTAGTCTGGGTTTTTTATGGCGGTTTTGGAGCAGTGGCTTCTTCCTTGCTGAGCGGCCTTTCGGGTTATGTCGATATTGGACTCGTTTTACTGTGGATATAGATACTTTTGTACCTGTTTCCTCCAGCATTTTCACAAGGTCCTTTGCTGATGTTCTGGGATTGATTTGCACTTTTCGGACCAAAGTACGTTCATCTCTAGGAGACAGAACGCATCTCCTTCCTGAGCGGTATGATGGCTGCGTGGTCCCATGGTGTTTATACTTGCGTACCAGATTAACGTGGTACCTTCAGATGTTTGGAAATTACTTCCAAGAATGAACCAGACTTGTTGCGGTCTACAATTTTTTATTGAGGTCTTGGCTGATTTCTTTTGATTTTCCCATGATGTCAAGCAAAGAGGCACTGAGTTTGAAGGTAGGCCTTGAAATACATCCACAGGTACACCTCCAATTGACTCAAATGATGTCAATTAGCCTATCAGAGGCTTCTAAAGCCATGACATAATTTCCTGGTATTTTCCAAGCTGTTTAAAGGCAGTCAACTTGGTGTATGTAAAGTTCTGACCCACTGTAATTGTGATACAGTGAATTATAAGTGAAATAATCTGAAAACAATTGTTGGAAAAATGACTTGTGTTATGCACAAAGTAGATGTCCTAAGCGACAAGAAATTTGTGGAGTAGTTGGAAAAAGTTTTAATGACTCCAACCTAAGTGTATGTAAACTTCCGACTTCAACTATAGCTCCAGGACTATTCTCACCCATTTAAAGTAATGGAGGCATAAAGCAGATGAACACAGATTTTATTTAACTTTGGTCAACATAATCAAACAAGTGAATACACTGCAACCATGTTCAGAATGATTAAACAGAGAAAGGCTTTGTTACCGATGTTCCTGTTTTTAAAATCAGTACAGGTCTATTCAACCTTCATTTTTGCATTGATATAACTTGGAAAACAAAGTATGCAGTTTTGACTTTAGTGGCATACCAATGAATGATTTAAAGGGCACATGTAAGAAGAGGTTTGTCTGAATCTCCTTCTCTTACTACACAAAGAACTTTCCATGTTTTGGAGGAACTCTGTCTATCACTAGATCTATCTGTCTGGTGTGCAGTACTCTGACTATTATATACCTTGGTTTCACAGACAGCCACAAATAGCAGCAGTAATATCAGACATATATCTATAAAATAGAATAAAAAAATAATGCACATAAGGTTTGTAAAACATTTGGGGACATAACCGATAGCTGTCATTGATAGACGTAGGTATTAAGGCTGCAGATTCCCTTTGTCTTGCATCTCTTCACATTAAGTTTCCAGCCTGTATCTTAAATGAGAGCAACACATAAATACATATATTGACACTTGCACATGGTCAGTCTCAAATGGTGATTCTGAAACTTAAGAGTAGTTATTTTAGAGATAGCTTGAAAGAACTACTCAAAAGACTGGTGTGACTTTACATTTTTTCCACCTAACTACAACATAAAAACATGCAAAGCAACTATAAACATGATTTAAATTCTAAAACACATATGTAGTTCTATTTACTTTTATTAAGTGGATGACACCATAAAGGTGTATTTGAATAGATACAGTCTGTGATATAACGTTACCATGTCTGGGGGATACATTTTGGATAGGAGGGTGTGGGTGGAGAACAGAAGAAGTCCACTTTCCAAATTCACAACATGTTGCAAGTGCTTTAGCCTGAATGCATGGTCAATGGGGAATGTTAACAGGTAGGCCTATAACCCATGAAATATCCATGTTTCAGAAAGGCCAAAAAATCTTAATGAGGGTGTTACAAAATTGACAAGAGGTCATCTTCAGGGCTTTCCATAGTTTGGTTGTTAAGATTATGAAATGAAGGCTGAAAATATCAACACAAACACCAATGTTCAAGAGTTTGACCTCTTAAGAGTGCCGTTCTATTGATTCAACACAAGGTGGGCTCTCAGGGTCCGTTCTTGGCCCTGGCACTGATTTACCCAAGGCTAAATCAACCTCAGACTCAAAAGAAAACAGGCCGACCAATCAACCTCCTGCCACAAAAAAAGGAGACAAGTGCTTTAAACTTCACCAGGAGGACAAGAGGGCTGTTTGTTTCTGTTACAGATAAACCACTAGGCTTAACTATGCAGGAACAGTAAAGCCTTGTCCTCAGGATGGAGCCCAATTATTTTTTTAGTTGATCTTGTCCTGGAAAATGTACAGGTTGTTGGTGGCCGCCACAGCGATGACGTTTTCTTTGGGGTGCCAGGCGGTGTGCAAGATCTTCTTGTTGAAGTCCAGGCTGTCCACGCTAATTTCGTCTTTCTTCCTCTTGCCACCGGTGGAGACTTTGCGGGGTTTGAGTGTAGCCCGCGGTTTGCTGCTCTCCCTAGAGGCCTCCAGTGTGATGTCCTTCCTGGTGTTGCGGTCGAACATACGGAAAAAGTTGTTGTAGGAGCCGGTCATGATGGCACTGAGAAAAGAAGGAAACAGTGGGTAATTTATAATTCTCCAAAGATACTCCTTAAACTTACATATTGGTAGAAAAGTTGTCCAAAGAACATTGTAGGTGCAGATTGCCTTAAACAGAGAAAGTGCTAGAGTTTCTTACCTGTCGCTACCATTCCAGCAGCACTCAAACTTGTCGAAGATGCAATCATTTTCATATAACGAGCAAAGCTTGCTGCGAAGGTATTCATGAACCTGAGCGGGAGAATGTTGATTAGTGTATTTGGAAAATAATTGCATCTATCCAACTATTTCCATACACCTAACTGGACAATTGTGGACCACACTTAAAATTATGCCATTGTTGGTAGTGTTATCACTAGGCAGAGCAAGGCAGGTACCTGATATGTCTCGACTGGCCTGTTCTCCATGTTGAGGTCCCACACCTTGACGGAGAGGTAGTCCCGTGTCATCATGTAGCGCCCGCTGTGACTGAACTTCACGTCAGAGATGGACGAGATGATCTCAGAAAAAAATGACCTGCTGCTTGGATCCTCAGGCTCCTCAAAGACTGCAATCACAAACATGGAGATATATTCAAAATGACAGACAAAACCCCTGAAAATAGATTAATTTAAAACTAATTTATCTGTGAATTAACATAATTTAGAATGCAGAGAACTAGGCTCTATGAGTACTCACACTTGGTGTGGCTATCGCAGAGTGCTGCTGTTCGCATGTCACAGAGGCGTATGGTGCCTTTGCTACTGCTGTACACAAATACATTGCATTGGTTTGGATGGCACTCAGCCGCTGTGATCACCTCTGTCAGTTCCTCCATGTTGGCAGGCTTGATGTCTACAATGTCTGAGAAGACACTGTTAAGGAAATGTACTGAAATAGGTCTAAAGGCTCATACCGATGTGGTCAAACATGTTCACACATGTATTTGTTTGACTTACAACTGCACAGGACCAATAAGAAAAAAATCTAAACTGAAATTGAGAACTGTATACGCTAATAGACGACAGTTTGGATGAAGCAAACATTTGCATCTAAAAGTCATGAGGATGTGGACTGATACGTTTTCAGAAGAGGATACTAAAACTTCGGTCTGTGATTTCCAAGTGCCATAGATTAATTCTTAGATCATCCGCAGAGAGGTATGTTTGATCATCGCTATTTACAGAAATTGAATTAATATGATATGTGTGAGCGTTGGCAAACACCCTACGAGGACTTGCTTCTACCATGAGATCCATGGGCATCAGCACTGGTACCTGTAACCACAGGACAGATTTATTTAAGGGAGGAAGCTATGAGCATGCATAGACTGTGTTTTTTCTTGCACAGTGTCGGTTGAAATCTTAAAAAGGTAAAGCAACTTTAAACCAACCCGTAGGGAAGTAATTCTAAAGGGATCCCTGAGACGTCCGTCTTCGTCTTTCAAGTTGTAACCCTCAGCCCGCTTGTCTCGTTCACCGATTTTCCACAATTTGATCGTTTTATCTGTACAAAAAAAGTATATGTTAAGGGTGAAGAGAACTTAACAAAAAGGTTAGTAGGTTAAAGCAAAATGTTCTTACCATTTGTTGAGAGTAGAAAGTGAGCTGAGTTTTGTTGGGGTAACCATCTTATTTTGTTAATTTTTTCCTCAATTTCTAAACTTTTCAAGTAGTCAAATTCAGGTTCGTGACTCTGAAAAGTGCTATAAACATTGTATTCCCCTCGCAGGTTTAGTCGATTTTTACACTGAAAGAGAAAAGCAGATATGCACTGTGACAAACTTGGATATTAAGCATGTATTATGTTTAGAATTTAATCCAGTGCCTTTCTTTCCATAACAACCTATCATATTTAACTCCAAACATGTCATTGTTCATGAAAATACATTTCGCTGGTAATTATAAAATGCACCTCCTGTTCATGTTGAAATATGACAACTCTGCCTCCCTTGTCTCCAGTTGCTAGCAACTCTCCAGAATGGTTGAATTCAACTGTTGAGATGATATCAGCTGAAAGGAGGACATGTCCCATTAAAGCTGGATTCTGGAATTGTATTGTGTGTAATGTATAAGGGCTGTTATAATCAAAAAGATACACATCAGCAAAAGAACAGCACCTAGTAAATAATAACATCAAAACCAATATAAAAAAAACAATCCTGGTGCAACTTTCATGGGTGCATACACTATGCATAGTAGCCGACAGAGCAGCGTGTGGATTTCTACCTCCCTGAAAATAATTGATTTATCAGTCAACCCAAGAAAAATGACTATGACTTTGAATGAATCAAACACACCGACTTCCTCCCTACTGTATCAGAACGTTCAATTGTCGTATTGCCGACGCAGACCTTCAACGTCACTGACAAAATCTCCCACAAATAACTAGCTAGAGTACTTAGCAAGATGACGCGCTAGTTTACTACAGTGCGTGTCTTACTACATTACAATAATAAGACGTACTCTGACTACATAATTATTATTATATATGTTACATACATGTGCATAAGTTACAGTTGTTTGAGTATAACGTTAGCTTACTAATAATGCTAGGCAACTTGATTTGCAAGCAAGAGGAGCTAGCTAATATGCTAACGTTAGCTAGTAAGAAAAACAAACTCAGCATTGCCCAGCAGTGGTACTCATATACATGAACAGTGTCATGACTTTGTTCGTGAAAGACAGTAAGTCAAAGGCGTAGTTTGCGAAATAATAAGATAACAGCATCACATCTTTGATCACATTTGAGCTCAAATGCTAACTCATTCGTTAACCTAACGTTACTGTACTCACCTTCTGCAACATCTTCATCTATCGCCCCTTTCACTTGTGAGAAACACCACTGAAAATCATTTCCACCGGCAACTCCTGCATAACAATAATATTGGAATCATTACTTCGCTAGCGTCAGTTCACCAACCCATTTGGAGTCAAATGCTGTGTAATTTAAAACTTGCATTCAGGCCACACAGCAGTAAGTAAGGACCCTTTCCCGGCTACATAAGTAGCTTACCTGCCATTGTTTCATTTAGCAGAGTTAGCTATTACTGAACACGGATTGCACTGTTTATTCAACCAATGCAACTTGCGTGAGGTAAAAAATAGTCAACATTCACAGGCAAAGTGAGGAGTCAGGGATCACGGAAATCGTCCGTGATTTTTTCCATCCAAAATGGCGCACATTGCATAACACAATGACGTCATTTCGACACGCTTCCAAGCATCTTTCAGTTATCTATCATCCATCTGTGTTTGAGTCAGTTGGCCCTACTCATTAAAACTTAATTGAGACAACAGAATAACTGGATCAATTAAAATGGCTCCTCACCCCTCATGTTGATCACTGAAGTTCAAGTTAAAGTATTGTAAATGTAACCTAAGAACCTGTTCAAAGAGTCTGTAAAGCAATTAAAGTGACTGGCTACTACTGTTAGAGCCAATTTGAGGAACAATAATGTGTGTTGAAATAATATTATGAAATATAAGAAATGTGTATGAAATGTACCATATATTATTTACGGAAAAAATAAAAATGTTTATAAGAAACAACTTTTTATTTGTTTATTGTGACACCTGGTGGTTACCTGTATTGCACCGGCAGTGTCAACATGGCACCAGTCAGTCAGTGCAGTCAAAAACTAGATTTTCCGTTTAAAAAACATATATATTTCCATCCTATTGAGGTTGAAATAACACTGAAATTGTACCAAAAAAATATGATAATGCCCCTTTAGTGTAAGAACTTTTTGGAAAAAAAATACACCTGTAATAATAGCCTGTTCTGGCGGGATGGAGTTTTTGGCCCACAGCATGACATCACAATATGATTTGGATTATTCTGACCAATGACCAGTCATAATTTATTTGCATATGTATAATCCTACTTTGAAGGGGTATTATGATTCTGATGGTTTGTTGCCACAGATGGTTTGTTTAAGTTTTACCTTTCTGGCTAGATGGAGTAGGCCTAAAGCTTCATCTAGTGGCATTATAGCTAAGCCTAACCTTCACGTCGTAACATTATAGCTAAGCCTAACCCTTTTCATAACCTTAACCTCATTCTCCTAACCTTCTATGCTAATACACCTAACATGCTGCCTTAGTTCTCCTAACCTGCCACACTAATTCACCTAACCTGCCAGATTAATCCATAATCCTGGATGTCATAAGGTGAATGCACCAATTTGTAAGTCGCTCTGGATAAGAGCGTCTGCTAAATGACTTAAATGTAAATGTAAATGTACAACCTGCTATGTAAATAAACCATCTGTTGCGACAAGCAATCAGTAATGTAATTGTGTTTTGTGTCGCCGAGCAGTGAACAATAAACTATACATCAGTATCATAACACTGGTCAATAAAAATATTCATGAAAGTAAACCGCTTATTTGCCAGCTCAGCCAATGAGCCAATGAGATGTCTCGGCCAAAAACATGACAACATCTTCTATGAGGAAATAGCTAGCATTTTTTAAACACTGGGCAAGTTTGTTTTGCATGAACCGTTGCCCCGGATGTGTGGAGTTTGTACATTTTAGACCATTCCATTGCCTGGTCCTTAAGTGAAATCTCCACCCACCAGGGGAACCAGGCCATGCAAAACAAATTCGCCCAGTCTGTTTCAGACACAAGTTTGAGGTCAGGTTTTTTATTTTTTTTCAAAATCTAACTTATGTTCTGGCCGAAAATTCAAATATCGGATGAGTGAACAACATGATTTGTGTATGAGTTACTAGATTATCAGTTTTTAAACATGAGATTTTCACTGGCCAAAAGTATGTGGACACCTGCGTTTCGAACATCTAATTCTAAAATCATGGACATTAATATGGAGTTGGTCCCCCCTTTGCTGCTATAACAGCCTCCACTCATCTGGGAAGGCTTTCCACTAGATGTTGGAACATTGCTGCGGGGACTTCCTTCCATTCAGCCACAAGAGCATTAGTGAGTTCAGGCACTAATGTTGGGCAAATAGTCCTGGCTCACAGTCAGCGTTCCAATTCATCCCAAAGGTGCTTGAGTTTAAGTCAGGGCTCTGTGCAGGCTAGTCAAGTACTTCCACATTGATCTCGACAAACCATTTCTGTCAGGACCTCACTTTGTGCACAGGGGCATTGTCATGCTGAAACAGGAAAGGGCCTTCCCCAAACTATTGCCACAAAGTTGGAAGCACCGAATCTGCTAGAATGTAATTGTATGTTGTACAGTTGGCACTATGCAATTGTGCTCCTGGCATCCGCCAAACCCAGATTCGGCCATCAGACGGCGATGCTTGATTCATCACTCCAGAGAACACTTTTCCACTGCTCCAGAGTCCATTGGCGGCGAGCTTTACACCATTCCAGCCGACGCTTGGCATTGCGCTTGGTGATCTTAGGCTTGTGTGCAGCTTCTCGGTCATGGAAACCCATTTCATGAATCTCCCGACGAACAGTTATTGTGCTGACGTTGCTTCCAGAGACAGTTTGGAACTCGGTAGTGAGTTTTACAACTTAGGACAAACTATTTTTTTGCGCTACCTGCTTCAGCACTCTATGGTTCTGTTCTGTGAGCTTGTGTGGCCTACCACTTCATGGCTGAGACGTTGTTTCTCCTAGACATTTCCACTTCACAATAACAGCACTTACAGTTGACCTGGTCAGCTCTAGCAGGGCAGACATTTTACGAACTGACTTATTAGAAAGGTGGCATCCTATGATGGTGCCACGTTGAAAGTCACTGAGCTCTTCTGTAATGCCATTCTACTGCTAGTGTTTGTCTATGGAGATTGCATGGCGTTGTGCTTCATTTTATACACCTGTTAGCGATGGGTGTGGCTGAAATACCCGAGACCACTATTTGAAGTGGTGTCCACATACTTTTGTATATATATAGTGTACTTTAAGCCTACCAAAACAGATCATTTTAGTAACTTGAGTCACACTTTGAAGAGATACAAGACCTTCAGAAAGTATTCACATTCCTTGACTTTTTGAAAATGTTGTCTTACAAAGTGGAATTAAAATTGATTTAAACATTTTTTTTTAAATTAAAGAATGAAAAATAAACACTAATACATCTTGATTACATACAGAGTGTGCAAAGCTGTCATCAAGGCAAAGGGTACAGTATCTCCTTTGATGAATCTAAAATATATTTGGATTTGTTAAACAATTTTGGTTACTATATGATTCCATATGTGTTATTTCATAGTTGTGCTGTCTTCACTATTATTCTACAATGTAGAAAATACTAAAAAAAATAAAGAAAAACCCTAGAATGAATAGGGGTGTCCAAACTTTTGACTGGTACTGTAAGTATTCAACCCCCTGAGTCAATACATGTTTGAATCACCTTTAGCAGTTATTACAGCTGTGAGTCTTTCTGGGTTTCTAAGAGCTTTGCACACCTAGATTGTACAATTTTTGCACATTATTATTTTAAATAATTCAAGTTCTATCAAGTTGGTTGTTGATCATTGCTAGACATTTTCAAGTATTGTAATAGATTTTCAAGCTGATGTAAGTCAAAACTGTAACGAGGCCACTCAGGAACATTCAATGTCATATTGGTAAGCAAAAGTATATATTTGGCCTTGTGTTTTAGGTTATTGTCCTGCTGAAAGGTAAAGTTGTCTCCCAGTGTCTGTTGGAAAGCAGACTGAATCAAGTTTTCCTCTAGGATTTTGCCTGTGCTTAGCTCTATTTAGTTGATTTTTATCCTAAAAAAAAACTTTGCTGATGACAAGCATACCCATAACATGATGAAGCAACCACCATGATTAAAAATATGAAGAGTGGTACTCAGTGATGTGTAGTGTTGGATTTGCCCCAAACATAACGCCTTGTATTCAGGACATACATGTAATTTCTTTGCCACATTTTTTTGCAGTTTTACTTTAGTGCCTTATTGCAAACAGGGTGCATTTTTTAAAATATTTTTATTCTGTACAGACTTCCTTCTTTTCACTCTGTCAAATGGGTTAGCATTGTGGAGTAACTAGAATGGTGTTGATCCATCCTCAGTTTTCTCCTATCACAGCCATTAAAATCCGTAACTGTTTTAAAGTCACCATTGGCCTCATGGTGAAATCCCTGAGCGGTTTCTTTCCTCTCCGGCAACAGAGTTAGGAAGGATGCCTGTATCTTTGTAGTGACTGGGTGTATTGATACACCAACCAAAGTGTAAGGAATAACTTCAGCTCAAAAGTATATTCAATGCCTGCTTTTTGATTTTTACCCGTCAATACGTGCCCGTCTTTGTGAAGCATTGGAAAACCTCCCTGGTCTTTGTGGTTAAATCTGTGCTTGAAATTCACTGCTCGACTGACGGACCTTACAGATACTGTAATTGCATGTGTGGGGTACAGAGACAGTGGTCGTGTCTTTGGCTATGCCGGATTAAGTGATATGACATGCTATTCTATAGAATAATTTCTCCGTAATTAATATTACCTGATTGAGCTAATCATGTAAATGTAATTAACTAGAGAGTCGGGGCACCACAAAATAATATTTATAGAGCTGTTATCATCCGAATAAACTCTTAAAGACCTAGTAATATTTTACATCAATAGCAGTCAATATTAATTCAGTCTCATCTGAAAGTTGTAAATTCTTGGTTATCTTCACGAACCCTGGCTAACAAGTTGAATCAGCAATACAAAATTGGGTTGAATTATTTATTTACTAAATACCTAACTAATCACACAGAATTACATATACAAAGAATGAATTATACCTTGATTACAAATTACGTCATAAAGGAAAACGCCCCTAGCAGGCGGAACAGATATGATCGCTGGTTACACAAAAGAAAAGGGCTGCGTTTGAGTGAAAAAGCGGGAAGACTGAGGGACAAAGGAAGATGTTGTGCTATCGTAAATACAGTATCTTATGCATTCCAAATTACCACCCATTTGGAGAAGGAAAATGCAATAAATATTTACTCTGAGCTGCGCTTCGGTAGGTTGGTGGTCAATTGAATACGTTGTAGTAACATCGTTGTGTGATAGACGGGATACTCTGTCTGTTCCTTCCTAACCCTTGTTTGCAGCTGCTGTTGCTAACTCAATGGCTAGGAGGTATCACTTCTGTAGTGAATAAGAGTTCAAAGTTCATACCATTCGCAACCCAAGCTCACGCTGATGTTGGCTTCATTCTGTAGTTATTATCTGAACCATTCTGACATCGGACCGTCGTCCTCACATCCTCGGAACAGGAGGTTACATTTTCGTCAAGGGCTTATATAGTGGAGGGAGAAAAGGGGTGTGTTTCATAGTTTACAACCTATATATATATAATAATATATGCCATTTAGCAGACGCTTTTATCCAAAGCGACTTACAGTCATGTGTGCATACATTCTACGTATGGGTGGTCCCGGAAATCGAACCCACTACCCTGGCGTTACAAGCGCCATGCTCTACCAACTGTGCTACTTCACGTGGGCGGGCCACTGAGTCGGGCCTAATTCACTCATGAAAACCCAATTCTCACATTTTAGAAGCTAAAATCACATTTCATCCCATCACAAATAATTTAATATTCAAACATTTAAATTGAACAACAATTCCATGTGAATCCAATAACTCTGATGTGTAGACTTTACACTGTAGAGTATGTCATCTTATCATTGATGAGAATGTTTCAGATGACAACCGAACTGACATCATATTCATTAAGTACCACTGCATATGGTCGATTGGTTTGGAGTACCAGAATATAGTTCATTTCCCCCCACCTTCTGATGTTCCCAGAATCTCTATGTTAACTAAGGGGTTTTCAAATGTAACATCAGTAGGGTAGAGAGAGGAAAAAGGGGGGGAGAGGTATTTATGACGGTCATAAACCTACCCTCAGGCCAACGTCATGACACAGTGGAGACTGCTGAGGGGAGAATCGCTCGTAATAATGGCTGGAACGGCACAAATGGAATGGCATCAAACACCTGGAAACCATGTGTATGATGTATTTGATACCATTCCACTGATCCCACTCCAGTCATTAACATGAGCCCGTTCTCCCCAATTATGGTGACACCAATCACCTCTGTACAGAGATGAGGTAGTCATTCAAATATCATGTTAAGTACTATTATTGCACACAAAGTGAGTCCATGTAACTTATTATGTGAATTGTTAAGCACATTTTTACTCCTGATCCTATTTAGGCTTGCCATAACAGAGGTTGAATACTTACTGACTCAAGACATTTCAGCTTTTCATATTTCATTCATTTGTACACATTTTTTAAACATAATTCCACATTGACATTATGAGGTAGTGTGGGGTAGTTTATTATGGGGAAGTGTGTAGGCCAATGACACAAAATCTCAATTTAATCCATTTTAAAATCAGGCTGTAACACAACAAAATGTGGATAAGGTCAAGGGGTGTAAATACTTTCTGAAAGCACTGTATTGCCTACTGTGATAGATGGTGCACAAGGGACATCTAGTCGACATTTGGATACATTATTCTAAGTTCTTAGAATTTAAATTCCTCTTTTACAAATTTTAAGTTACTTAACTGAAAAGCCCCAATTTCACACCATCATAGAAATTATGTTTACTGTGATTTTTCTATAATAGTTGGTGTGATTTTTCTATTGAATTGGTGTACATAATCAGTGTGCATTGTATTTTTCATGTTTTCTCCTTCCTAAGCCTTTATTGTGTGTGCGTGCGTGTGTGTGTCTGTGTGTGTGTGTGTGTGTGTGTGTGTGTGTGTGTGTGTGTGTGTGTGTGTGTGTGTGTGTGTGTGTGTGTGTGTGTGTGTGTGTGTGTGTGTGTGTGTGTGTGTGTGTGTGTGTGTGCATGGGGTGAGTGTGTGCACTAATGTGTGTGCAAATGGGGTGAGTGTGTGCATGGGGTGTGTGTGCAAATGAGGTGAGTGTGTGCATGGGGTGTGTTTGCAAATGGGGTTCCTTCACCTCTGTAAGGTATAAGGGAAAGGAAAGGGGGATACCTAGTCAGTTGCACAACTGAATGCATTCAACTGAAATGTGTCTTCCGCATTTAACCCAACCCCTCTGAATCAGAGAGGTGCGGGGGGCTGCCGTAATCGACATCAACGTCATCGGCGCCCGGGGAACAGTGGGTTAAAGGAGATCTGTTGACTTTATTCTGAGCCTCCAGTAACAACACTGACTTCGATAGTTCCCAATCCCTTTGGGAATTCATTATAAGACAGCTAGAGGCTGCTTGTGGATGGTTACTCTGCTGCCTGTATGTTAACTTGTCACTATGACGCAAGGCAAACATTTGGTGCAGTGGCTTTCTTTGGCTGAAGGCCACATAGAGAGATTGATTGGTGAGCCTCCTGTTTTATCAAGGATCACATTCAGTAGACATGGTGCCTCAGGAGAAGCTGCCATTTCCCCCAGAAAAATATGCCTCATTACTGGCACACTCACAATAAAGGTATGCTGACATCACAGGAGGCTGCTGAGAGGAGGACAGGTCATAAAAATGTCTGGAACAGAGCGAATGGAATGTCATCAAACACATGTATTTAATACTATTCCGCTCCAGCCATTACCACGAGCCTGCCCTCCCCAATTAAGGTACCACCAACCTCCCGTGATTGACATTGTTTCTCTCTTAGAACACCGTGTACTGTGTAGGGTCACTTAGGCCCCTCAGCAACAACCTTGTCTCACTCATAAAAGTCATCAGTGAGTATATTTTCATATTATATGACTACATAAAGATAAGATCCACTTAGGTGTTCATATTTAAGCAATAAGGCACGAGGGGGTGTGGTATATGGCCAATATACCACAACTTTCTTATGCACAATGCAACACGGAGTGCCTGGATACAGCTCTTATATTGGCCATATACCACAACCCCCCGAGGTGCCTTATTGCTATTATAAACTGGTTACCAATGTAATTAGATCAGCGGTAAAAATAAATGTTTTGTCATACCCGTGGTATACGGTCTGATATATCACAGCTGTCAGCCAATCAGCATTCAGGGCTCGAACCACCCAGTTTATAATATGTTAATGCAACCATGCATCATTGCATGCTTTTGTTTTTTGACCAAACCATCATTTTAAGCCACATTGACCTATGGTATACTATTTTGATGAGCCACCAAAATCTCAAGCTAGATATTGTGTGTATGAATGTCTGTGGAGAGAGGCTAACGGTATACTTGAGGAGGCTACTGTATACGATATTCAGTGTGTTTTGCCCCAGTAAAGAAGCCTCTTGTCACTTGAGCAGCTACACTCAAACTCACATATATAACACACAATACGGTATCACAGAGATAAATGAAACCTTCTGGATTCGCTGTCGCCCCATTCCTCCATTCCATTCCACTCACCCCTCCCCCTCTCCCCTGGTCAGTCTCAGACACAATCCACTGGACCTATCTGGTCAGCTCAGGGGCATGAGCTCTGCCCAACCCTCGGTCTTCACACACAACAGAAAAGACAAACACAATCAATTATTCAGTACTGACTCTTGCTTGGCTTCTGTGCTTTTCTCATTATTTCTCTGTTGTTGTTTTTTCTCCTCTCCTCTTGCAAGTAGAGAGGAGAAACTGAGAGATATATGAGGCCTGAGGGTTTGGTCTTGGTCTGGCTTGTTAATAAAACTGGCCTTCAA
Organism: Oncorhynchus keta; assembly: GCF_023373465.1. Lineage (NCBI taxonomy): Eukaryota > Metazoa > Chordata > Actinopteri > Salmoniformes > Salmonidae > Oncorhynchus > Oncorhynchus keta. The sequence continues at coordinate 17,792,339 of NC_068456.1, forward strand.
AACTGTCTCAAAGCAGACCTACTAAAGAGCCCTATGGGTCTATATAACAGCTCATAAGATAATATTCCGTTTTTTTTGTTTCTTTATTATATAACAATACCTAACATGGTCAATTAGTAAAATTGCACAAGTGCTACATAGATTATGTGTAGGGTATATAATTACCTGCACTTGTGGCTACTTTATTTACTCTTCTTTTGCTTTCTTAAATAACACACAGGGCATTTGTAAAGCTCTATAATGGTACTGTATAGTCATCAGTGGTGGAAAAAGTACCCAATTGTCATACTTGAGTAAAATGTATAGATACCTTAAAAGAAAGTTTCTAAATATACTTAAGTATCAAGAGTAAACATGATTGCTAAAATATACTTAATAATCAAAAGTGAAAGTATAAATCATGCAATGCAGGCAGAACCATTTTCTTGCTTTTAAAATGTATGGATAGCCAGGGGCACACTCCCAACACTCAGATATCATTTACAAAAGATGTGTTTGTGATTAGTGACTCCCCCAGATCAGAGACAGAATGGATGACCATGTGTTGTCTTGATAAGTGTGTGAATTGAACAATTTTCATGTCCTGCTAAGCATTCAAAATGTAAAGAGTACTTCTGGGTGTCAGGTAAAATGTATGGAGTAAAAATTACATGATTTTCTTTTGGAATGTCGTTAGGTAAAATTAAAAGTTTTCAAAAATATGAATAGTAAAGTAAAGTACAGATACCCCAAAATACTACTTAAGTAGTACTTTAAAGTATTTTTACTTGAGTACCTTACTCTGTAGTTTCAATAAGATACAAAGGAATGTCATTGTCTTTAGTGTATTGAATTCCACTAGATGGCGTTATGTCACTGACTATAGAGAGAAATAGTAATGGCGTCTATAGGTAGGCAATAATTCCGCCATGGTTCATTGGACAAAGCCTATGAGGATAGACACAGGCTTAGGAGACCTTATACGTTTTGTTCTATGCGATAATATTCATCAACAAACGTACATTTTTGGGAATTTTGATGAATTTATGTCGTAAAAAAAAAAAATCACATTAAGGCTTCATACTTCATAAAGGTCATGCTGACTGCTATTATCTCATAGATCTCCTAAACCTGTGTTAACCTCATACCTTATTTTAGGCGTTTATTTCCCCATTAATTCTTACCATAGAGGTGGCTGAACAAACCAGAGGTAAATTATTTCTGGATTTTAGGACTACAAGTTGGCGAGCTCTATTCATAGTCCTTATAGCCATAGCAGCTCTCCTGTAGCATACAGGCCATTTTGAAAGATCAGTCTAAAACAATGTGAACAACTTACTGTCTTAATTCACATGTGACTGGGTCAGTATGTATTCTAAGCATCAACTGCTTGTGCACCTGACATTGTATTGACTCATTGACGAACTTTGCAAAAACAGGGAGGACCCACCAAGACACTCTTTAATCTTTACAAACCCATTATTTCTATGAAATGAAACAGATTACACACATGCAATTGAGCAACCTATACATTTTGTTTCATTTCACTTACTTCCAAGACATTTCTTTTGACAGGGAAAATGCAAACTTGTGGCATGTTAACAATTATTCAATATGATAGTTACTTCTTTTTTGTTTCACAATCAAAATTAATATATATGAAGTGAAGATAAAACAAATATATCTTTGCTTACATTTTTTATGAATAACACCTGAATAGGCCATTCCCTGGCTTATTGGAATCCTTCTGTTATAACAACAGATAAGAGAGACAAAATTGCACTTGGATCGTCTCTTCTTCCTACAACCATGACCTCACTCTGGGGAAATGGTGGAGACTGTGCGTACACCGACTCTCAATAAAGCTGGACAATGAAGCATTGGCTCATAACATGCCACAGTATAGGACACGTTTAAAGGGCTTAGTACATAATAAAGTAGCAAGTCTTCAAATCAATGTCAGAAGATCAGGGGGCCACTGGGACCTTTCATAACATGTGTATGTGGAAGTTCAATTGCAGTGTAAAGGTTACACTTCCACATAGAACTGGTCCCCTCAGATGAGTTCATGTATGTCACAGATTTCAAGACCACATTTCTGACAGGATTTCAGGGAACAAACACTTATTTTGAATAGTTGTTTATTGAATAAATGCAGCTTTGATAAATCTGAGGCTGCAGGAGTTCGAACTTGAATATTTTCTATAAAGTACAATAAATTGCACTGTTAATTTGCCACCGACTTACTTAAATAAATAATGAAAATAACACCAATGTAAATATGTCACAGATGTTATACAGTGTTAATAATGTTGATAATTTAATTCAGTAGCTTCAGGAGCACAAACACACTATCTCAGTAATTAATTACAGTTTCTTTGTCTGCGTTTCATAAACGCTGTCCCTCTCTGGTGAACGTCCTTTACTCGAACACAGACACTACTCCAGCATTTCCACCCACTTTTTTTGTCAGTCTTTGATCCCCATTATTCCAGTTAAAGTTACACCCATGTGCCGCAGGTTGAAACTTTCATCGTTGCTCAGGGGAACCTTATACCCGTGGCGCCTTGTGCTCTTATCCTTCCCTTTAGCGGCAGAACTCTCCTATGGTGCAGGACAAAAGACTACTCACGACAACATGTTATGATCTGGGTGATGAAACCATTTCTTTCTCCTAACATGTTACATAGATCTGTCCATTTAATCCAAGATGTAACGTCACAGCACCAGATACAGCATTCGCATTATTTGTATTGTGACATGAAACAGATACAGCAGCCTGAGAAGTACTTCATACACTATGCATATTATAATTGAAAAATAGTAATCCAAAACAACCTGTGATTACTACTTTACAAAAAAGTGTGCGTGCGTGCGTGTGCGTGTGCGCGTGCTTTGAGATAAAACACACAGACATGAGGCGTACAAAGCCGGACTAATATGTTAGCCCGCTAACTTTCCTAAATATTCTGAAATAACTTTACATGTTTTAGAAAGATACGCTTGAAATGGGCACCGTCTTTCCTGTAGATTTTGTCTTGTCAACGTAGTGGTGCGCACACTACGATTCTTCAGTTGATCGTGACGATTCTTGATAACGCGCTGTCTCGCGGAAACAATGACGTGATGATATGATTATATTGTTAACCTAGCTAGAACGAGCTGTGGCTCAAAGCAGCCTCATTAAGGTTTTCAGTCAGACATTCACGCTTGCCATACAGAGTTGAAATATCCAGCAAAAATTTAGAACATTTTGTAGTACAAGGTACTAGGGGGTAACTAGCCCCTCCTGTAATTCAGATTAAGACCACAAGATGTCACCAAATGATTTATTCAAAACTTTTCATGGCTGCCACAGCTCTTACTCAACAAAAAATGTCCTGTGTCATCACACATTTTGGAGATATTTCAACAAAACGATTTGGTGGTAAATTGGTCAAATTATTTGACATTTTGAAAAAGTGATATATATTCAAATGAAGTTAGATTTATAATAATATATTGTTTAATTATACAAATAGGTAAGCCTTAAGATAAATAATCCACTTGTTTAGAGAGATAAATTGAGATCATTTTTTTGTAAAGTAATAATATATTGGATGAGTGGTTTATGGTTATTAATGAGGAAAATGCCACCAGAAGAAATGGCAGAAGTTTTAGGGGCGCTTGACCAATTGTACTATTCTGGAGGGAGGGGGGTTGCGTTATTTGTAACCTCTTTGTACATAATGTTTCTGCCACCGTATCTTACGGCAAAAAAGAGCTTCTGGATATCAGGACAGCCATCACTCACCTCGGATTAGACAAAGATGTTTTCTTCAGCAAGCAGGAAGCACAGGATATACTGCGAACACCCGACAAGGCCAACATCCCCGTTATTGACAAGAGAAAGAGACGCAGGTACAGAGGACACAGAGTTGGGTGCATCGTAAGGATCCGCAGAAGACGAGTGGGAAAGCTGCCGTTACTGTCAATGTTACTCGCCAACGTACAATCATTGGACAATAATAGACAAGTTACGATCACGAATATCCTACCAACGGGACATTAAAAACTGTAACATCTTATGTTTCACGTAATTGTGGCTGAATGATGACATGGATATTCAGCTATAAGGATATATGCTGCACCGGCTAGATAGAACTGCACACCCCGGTAAGACGTGGGGGCCGGGGGAACTAAGACTGCACTCAGTCAGCTGTATAAGGAAATAAGCAAACAGGAAACCGCTCACCCAAAGGCGACGCTCCTAGTGACCAGAGACTTTAATGCAGGGAAACTTAAATCAGCTTTACCTCATTTCTATCAACATGTCAAATGTGCAACCAGAGGGAAAACAATTCTAGATCACCTGTACTTCACACACAGAGATGTGTACAAAGCTCTCCCTCACCCTCCATTTGGTAAATCTGACCACAATTCTATCCTCGCTATTCCTGCTTACAAGCAATAACTAAAGCAGGAAGCAGCAGGTCTATAAAAAACCTAAGCTCTAACCACTAGGCTACGCTGCCGCCCCATATGGCAGGGCTTTAGAAGCTTCTGATACGCTAATTGACATCATTTGAGACAATTGGAGGTGTACCTGTGGATGTATTTCAAGGCCAACCTTCAAACTCAGTGCCTCTTTGCTTGACATCTTGGGAAAATCCAAAGAAATCAGCCAAGACCTCAGAAAAAAATTGTAGACCTCCACAAGTCTGGTTCATCATTGGGAGCAATTTCCAAATGCCTGAAGGTACCACGTTAATCTGTACAAACAATAGTACGCAAGTATAAACACCATGGGACCATGCAGCCATCATACCACTCAGGAAGGAGACGCGTTCTGTCTCCTAGAGATGAACGTACTTTGGTGCGAAAAGTGCAAATCAATCCCAGAACAACAGCAAAGGACCTTGTGAAGATGCTGGAGGAAACAGGTACAAAAGTATCTATATCCACAGTAAAACGAGTCCTATATCGACATAACCTGAAAGGCCGCTCAGCAAGGAAGACGCCACTGCTCCAAAACCGCCATAAAAAAAGCCAGACTACGGTTTGCAACTGCACATGGGGACATAAATCGTACTTTTTGGAGAAATGTCCTCTGGTCTGATGAAACAAAAATAGAACTGTTTGGCCTTAATGACCATATTATGTTTGGAGGAAAAAGGAGGATGCTTGCAAGCAGAAGAACACCATTCCAACTGTGAAGCACGGGGGTGGCAGCATCATGTTGTGGGGGTGCTTTACTGCAGGAGGGACAGGTGCACTTCACAAAATAGATGGCATCATGCAGAAGGAAAATGATGTGGATATATTGAAGCAACATCTCAAGACATCAGTCAGGAAGTTATAGCTTGGTCACAAATGGGTCTTCCAAATGGACAATGACCCCAAGCATACTTCCAAAGTTGTGACAAAATGGCTTAAGGACAACAAAGTCAAGGTATTGGGTCAGCCATCACAAATCCCTAACCTCAATCCTATGTAAGATTTGTGTGCAGAACTGAACAAGCGTGTGTGAGCAAGGAGGCATACAAACCTGACTCAGTTACACCAGCTCTGTCAAGAAGAATGGGCCAAAATTCACCCAACTTGTTGTGAAAAGCTTGTGGAAGGCTACCCGAAATGTTTGACCCAGTTGAACAATTTAAAGGCAATGCTACCAAATACTAATTGAGTGCATGTAAACTTCTGACCCACTGGGAATGTGATGAAACAAATAAAAGCTGAAATAATCATTCTCTCTACTATTATTCTGACATTTCACATTCTTAAAATAGTGGTGATCCTAACTGACCTAAGACAGGGAATTTTTACTAGGATTAAATGTCAGGAATTGTGAAAAACTGAGTTTAAATGTACTTGGCTAAGGTGTATGTAAACTTCCGACTTCAACTGTAGCTAAATAGCTAGCTGCGTTTTTAAGAGAGAGCTTTTCAATTGATATCTCTCCCCCTATTTTCAGTCACAGAAGGGGACTGAATTAGGTGTGAGCCGTGCAGGAGGTGTACTCCAACAACTGTATACACTAACGTTCAAAAGATTGGGATCACTTAGAAATGTCCTTGTTTTTGAAAGAAAAACACTTTTTTTACCATTAAAATAACATCTAAATTGATCATAAATACAGTGTAGACATTGTTGATGTTGTAAATGACTATTGTAGCTGGAAACAGATGATTTTTAATGGAATATCTACATAGGTGTACAGAGGCCCATTATCAGCAACCATCACTCCTGTGTTCCAATGGCATGTTGTGTTAGCTAATCCAAGTTTATAATTAAAAGGCTAATTGATCATTAGAAAACCCTTTTGCAATTATGCTAGCACAGCTGAAAACCTTTGTACTGATTAAAGAAGAAATAAAACTGGCCTTCTTTAGACTAGTTGAGTATCTGGAGCATCAGCATTTGTGGGATTGATTACAGGCTCAAAATGGCCAGAAACAAAGAACTTTCTTCTGAAACTCGTCAGTCTATTCTTGTTCTGGGAAATGAAGGCTATTCCATGCAAGAACTTTCTAAGAAACTGAAGATCTCGTACAACGCTGTGTACTACTGCCTTCACAGAACAGTGCAAACTGGCTCTAATCAGAATAGAACGAGGAGTGGGAGGCCCCGGTGCACAACTGAGCAAGAGGACAAGTACATTAGAGTGTCTAGTTAGAGAAACAGATGCCTCACAAGTCCTCAAATGGCAGCTTCATTAAATAGTACCCGCAAAACACCAGTCTCAACGTCAACAATGAAGAGGCGACTCCAGGATGCTGGCCTTCTAGGCAGACTTCCTCTGACCATTGTCTGTGTTCTTTTTGCCATCTTAATCTTTTCTTTTTATTGACTCGTCTGCGATATGGCTTTTTCTTTGCAACTCTGTGTCATAGATTTTTTATACAGGCAAATATATTGATAAAATTCACCTTGTCCTAAAGAGATTTACACGGTTATCAAAACATCACACCAGGGTAAGCCTACGCAAAACACAGCCCTAATTTGAAATGTTTCTAAAATCCCCTGTTGGAAAAATGAATTGTGGAAAAACAATTGGAACCATTTCCTTGTTTGACCACTAGGTTTAATAATATATAATAATAATATAATAATAATATATGCCATTTAGCTGACGCTTTTATCCAAAGCGACTTACAGTCATGTGTGCATACATTCTACGTATGGGTGGTCCCGGGAATCGAACCCACTACCCTGGCATTACAAGCGCCATGCTCTACCAACCGAGCCACAGAGGTACTCTATATCTCCAATCAGGAACAAGCTAGAATCATGTGACTCAATGTACAGTCGTAGCCAAAAGTTTTGAGAATGTCACAAATATTAATTTCCACAAAGTTTGCTGCTTCAATGTCTTTAGATACTTTTGTCAGATGTTACTATGGAATACTGAAGTATAATTACAAGCATTTCATAAGTGTCAAAGGCTTTTATTGACAATTGCATGAAGTTGATGCAAAGAGTCAATATTTGCAGTGTTGACCCTTCTTTTTCAAGACCTCTGCAATCCGCCCTGGCATGCTGTCAATTATCTTCTGGGCCACATACTGACTGATGGCAGCCCATTCTTTTATAATCAATGCATGGAGTTTGTCAGAATTTGTAGGTTTTTGCTTGTCCACCCGCCTCTTGAGGATTGACCACAAGTTCTCAATGCGATTAAGGTCTGGGAGGTATCCTGGCCATGGATCCAAAATATCTATGTTTTTTTCCCTGAGCCACTTAGTTATCATTTTGCCTTATGGCAAGGTGCTCCATCATGCTGGAAAATGTATTGTTCGTCGCCAAACTGTTCCTGGATGGTTGGGAGAAGTTGCTCTTGGAGGATGTTTTGGTACCATTCTTTATTCATGGCTGTGCTCTTAGGCAATATTGTGAATGAGCCCACTCCCTTGGCTGAGAAGCAACCCCACACATGAATGGACTCAGGATGCTTTACTGTTGGAATGGTAGCGCTCACCTTGTCTCCCCCTGACAAGCTTTATTCCGGATGCCCCAAACAATCGGAAAGGGGATTCATCAGAGAAAATGACTTTACCCAGTCCTCAGCAGTCCAATCCCTGTACCTTTTGCAGAATATCAGTCTGTCCCTGATGTTTTTCCTGGAGAGAAGTGGCTTCTTTGCTGCCCTTCTTGACACCAGGCCATCTTCCAAAAGTCTTCGCCTCACTGTGCGTGCAGATGCACTCACACCTGCCTGCTGCCATTCTTGAGCAAGCTCTGTACTGGTGGTGCCCTGATCCCGCAGCTGAATCAACTTTAGGAGACGGTCCTGGCGCTTCCTGGACTTTCTTGGGCACCCTGAAGCCTTCTTCACAACAATTGAACCGCTCTCCCTGAAGTTCTTGATGATCCGATAAATGGTTGATTTAGGTGCAATCTTACTGGCAGCAATATCCTTGCCTGTAAAGCCTTTTTGTGTAAAGCCTTTTCGTGCAAAGCAATGATGACAGCATGTGTTTCCTTGCAGGTAACCATGGCTGACAGAGGAAGAACAATGATTCCAAGCACCACCCTCCTTTTAAAGCTTCCAGTCTGTTATTCAAACTCAATCAGCATGACAGAGTGATCTCCAGCCTTGTCCTCGTCAACACTCGCACCTGTGTTAACGAGAGAATTACTGACATGATGTCAGCTGGTCAATTTGTGGCAGTGCTGAAATGCAGTGGATTTTTTTGGGGGGGGGGATTCAGTTAATTTGCATAGCTAAGAGGGACTTGGCAATTAATTGCAATTAATCTGATCACTCTTCATAACCTTATGGAGTATAAGCAATTTGCCATCATACAAACTGAGGCAGCAGCCTTGTGAAAATTCATGTTCATCAAACCTTTTGGCCACGACTGTACACATGCTCAGTTTAGTCCTCAACCCTCATGCGAAGAAGCAAGACCCTGTGATAGACTGCAGATTTTATTGACAAAATCCGATTTTGAGGTGAGAAAGTTCTTTTTTTGATCAATTTTGTTTTTGTGACAGCATCACCTGCTTTGCAGTTAGATTCACCAAACTTATATCAGGTTTATAACCAGTCTGTGTAGATACAGTGTATTTGATGTAAGTTAGCAATGCTAAAGTTGTAATATGTAGCTAAAATTGAAGCTAGCTAATGGCTACAAGGGTCCGGGTTAGTTGTAACAAGCCTAAGGAAGTCTGGATACAATACTGGGAATGGACATTATTAGCCCACCAAGCCTGTACCCCAGAACTATCATAACACTGTCACAACTGTGACTCTGATTGAGCGAACATGTCCAACATTCACTCACTTACACACACACCTACTTGTATTGCTATCCTTGTGGGTGTAACGGATGTGAAACGGCTAGCTTAGTTAGCGGTGCGCGCCAAATAGCGTTTCAATCGGTGACGTCACTTGCTCTGAGACCTTGAAGTAGTTCCCCTTGCTCTGCAAGGGCCGCGGCTTTTGTGGAGCGATGGGTAACGATGCTTCGTGGGTGACTGTTGGTGATGTGTACAGAGGGTCCCTGGTTCGCGTCCGGGTATGGGCAAGTGGACGGTCTAAAGTTATACTGTTACATTGATGCTGTTGACCCGGATCACTGGTTGCCGCGGCTTTTGTGGAGCGATGGGTAACGATGCTTCGTGGGTGGCTGTTGTTGATGTGTGCAGAGGGTACCTGGTTCGCGCCCGGGTATGGGCGAGGGGACGGTCTAAAGTTATACTGTTACATGGGGACCAAAGAATTGATTCCCATCCCAAATCCTATTTTCCCTAATCCCTAACCCTAAATCTAACCCTAACCCTAACCCTAAACTTAACCTAACCATAACCTTAGCCTTAACCCTAACCCTAAACCTAACCTGAACCCCAATCCCTAACCCTAAAATTATACCTAAACTCTAAACTATAATTTACCCTAACTCCTAACCCTAACCGTAATCCCTAACCCTAAAACTATACCTAATCTATAAACTATAATTTACCCTAACTCCTAACTCTAACCGTAATCCCTAACCCTAACCCTAACCTTAATTGTAACCCTAATTGCAACCGTAACCCTAAACATAAATAATACTAAGGTAAACCATAGACATTGCAGCCCAAAGTTTAGTGAAACCAAGGTAAAAGGCAGCAACTGAATTGAGGAATGGCAGTTAAAAAAATAAAATAAAAAAAAATGGCAGTTACTGCTTTATTCCTTGGTTTCACTGTAACTTTTTGCAGTCACTGCAAACATGACCTCCCATTTTCTCCACAATGGAGGCAGGATATTTGTCCACATGATAAAGCATGTATCAAAAATCAAAAATATCATTAACTAATTGTTCACTAAATGTGCAGTTACTGCTCTTTTGCTTGGTAGGGCAGTGTAGAGCATGCTCTCCTGAATGCTATTCCTCCTCTTCCCATATCCCTCTTCTACTACTGCTGCCGTCGAAAGTAGACCAAGTGAGCACCAGGGCGTTACTTTTTTAAGATGATCAGTTAGTCAGTGTGTTTTTTTGTGTGTGTGCTCAGGACGGCTATTCATGTGACTTGACTCTGTAGAACAAAGAGAAGCATTATACAATTTGCACCACTTCCAATAACAAGGGAAAGGAAGAGGTTGGACAATAGGTACTGAGCATGGATGATCCAATACAAAATAGGCTTTTATTCAGTTCTTCAAATGTAATGTGTGATATGCTATTTTCTAGCTCTGAGTCTCTACTTTTATCCAATGTAAAAAAACACCATTTACAATTTTGCTACATAAGTCCGAATCGAGCCGGTCAGTCACAATTTATGTTTGAGGCTTTACTGCTTTAATGAGTCGGTCAAACTTCTCTCTTCGACGAGAGCCTAAGCACTTTCCCAGTGTTTCCCAGATCAAGTATGCAGACATTTGCGCATCTCCAGTCAGAACAGAACTTGCACAAACATTTTTCCCCTGGCACATTTTTCTCCTGGCACATTTTTCCCCTGGCACATTTTTCCCCTGGCACATTTTTCCCCTGGCACATTTTTCCCCTGGCACATTTTTCCCCTGGCACATTTTTCGGCTGGCACCTGCTTTGCCTTCATTGTTGTTTTCCATACTAATAATAACTTTGGACATGTGTGCCTTTGTCACGGGCGTCGTAAGAAGTGGGCCAAAGTGCAGCGTGGTGAGTGTACATATTCCATTTATTTGAATGAATGTCACCAACAAAACAACAAAACAAAGAAACGACCGTGAAGCTTAACTGGGCGATAATGCCACTAACATACTTAGGTAGCCCTTTTTCCCACTGAAAGGAGGGAAAAAGGGCTGCCTAAGTATGATTCCCAATCAGAGACAACAATAGACAGCTGTCCCTGATTGAGAACCATACCCGGCCAAAACATAGAAATAAAATAAAACAAATATATAAAACAAAGCATAGAATGCCCACCCCACATCACACCTTGACCTAACCAAATAGAGAAATAAAATGGCTCTCTAATGTCAGAGCGTGACAGCCTTTTTAACAAAGTAAATACCTTATTATGTTATTATTATAGTTTCTGTATATTGTGTCGTTTCTACTGTATGTATGTATGGAGCATAATGTATTTACTGTTTTATTCACATTTTGAAGTACAGGTGACAAATCATGCATTCTCATTCTTGTATACATTGTAATTGACACATATGATGCGTGTAAAATACTTTTTGGAATGTTGTATTGATTATGATGAGCTAATGCTAAGCTAAATGGCAGCTATGTGTGGTGCCTGTTTATTGACATCATACAATGCATTCTGGTTGTCACGTAAATGTCTGTCAGACCAAAGATATCATAACAAAACGATGTGAAGGGATGGTTCACTTGACTATCGTTACTCAGGATTGCCAGCTCAGACCCCCCTTCCCAGGGATTACATTTTTTTAAAACTCGTAAACTACTCCTGTGTTTGTCCCCCATTTATTGATAAATCCCCCATCATAGTAATATTTCCTGCATCATATCCCCCCACAATACCTTCCCCCATTTCTACCCCCATGGACTTGAAATAAAATCACCCACAAATGAAACTAACCCCCCACAAACCCCCTAAAATGGTTTTGTCTAAATCTGGCAACCCTGTTTAGCGTTCAAGCTATGGTTAGTCTAGGCAGTAGGCTTGTATTTGGGGTAATGATCTGTGGGGTGATAACATTTTTTTTGCTTTGTGATTTGTCAAAAACTGTAAACGACTTGTCAAGTCATATGCTCCGGTTGTTGTATACACTGTAACAAGTATATAGAAGATTTGTAAAATGCTGAAAAGTAGCCAAACTAAGTTTATATTTTTCGGGCAATGGGCGCAGCTGTCTTTGAATTTGACTTTGTTTATATGCCTTTTTAATTAATGGTATTCTGGGATTAGGGGATTTCGCTTGTCAAACATAAACAAAGATGGCTGACATAATAAAGAATTTAGCTGTTGTTACCTTAACTGACACGCATCTCTTTTCTAAACAATGTTACATTTCTCCCTTATGCTCACCAAGATGTAATACATTGTAAACAACTCTAAACGTTAGGTCGCTAACTTACATTTTGTGTTTTGTCAGCGCAACCTGTTATTTAAAATGGTTTATGGAATGGGTTTGGCTATGGATATGTTCCGTGTGATGCTTGAAAGTTTGCTATAGAAGGTGAAATTTAGGAATAAAATTGTGAAGACCTTTATTTCCCATCAGAAGCTTTTCAGACAACAATGCTGTTTAGACTTGTTTGTTGCATCATACGTTCTGTTGCTACTGTTCCAATCACATATGTGACCGACTGGCTTGTTGAGAAACAATGGGAAAGTAATTCTGCTTTGAAAGTTGATAAACTTGTAACCTCACTTTTGATAAAATGTCCCTTGAATGTTTTGGTAAACCTACTGGAGAGCTGTTCTTTGTCTACACCTATTCAGCATCGTTCACAACCTCTTAAGCCTTAGTCCCACCCATCTCTTTAAGGATTCATATGTGAGGCTATGTACTAAACAACTAAAGATTTCAAGACTAAAGGTTGGTTTATACTACGGGTCACAACGTAAATTCAATCTGGAGTCCCAGAGTGCACTCTGGGCGTTCGTAAAGTCAGAGCGTTGTCAGATTGTCTGTTCGTAAATTCAGAGCGTTTCCCTCATGGAGCATTCAGAACGCACACTGGACAATCTGGCCGAGGAGTATGGTTGATTCAAGAATTCTAACCTATCAACAGCAGTCAAGCACCCAAGCTAACTGGCTAACATTGGCTAGCTTGCTAGCTATTTGCAGACACAAATGAGAGAACAGCTCACTCTGACTGTTTTACTCACCCTAGCAGAGCTGGTTAGGCTGTTTTTATGTTATCCTGAGCGTTGGTGACTCTGACTGTGCTGCTGGCAACAATTGAATTCTGCTTTTTTTGCCAACTTTTACTGACACCGAACATATTCAACGTGTGTTGAGCATTCTTAAATTTGTCAGTTATTCTGTGCTCTGGCACACTCAGATAAAATCGGAGTAGATAGCCAGAGCGAATTTACCAGCTACGTCTATCAACAGTTGTCGCAGTGACATCTTGAACATTCTATTGAAATAGTTACTTGCATAGTGGAGTCTCTTGTTTAGACTTGTAGTTAGCTAGCTAAACAAACTCATAACATTACTACCCTGCATGAATCTGCAGGTAACTAACCAACCAGGTTCAATGTTAGCTAGCTTGCTATTAATATTACTACACAGATCATACACGTAACGTTAGCTAGCGAGCCAGCCAGGTAACGTCAGCTAGCTAGCTTTAACTTGAAATGAACGTGACTTCCTGACAAAATTAGAAATGTGTAATATCTGAAAATGTAGCTAGCTGGACTATCTTACCCGTATACATGGATGGATGCTTCTCCCCCTTTGTCACAGATGCCATGGTTGCCCATAGTTTGAAGATGTAATCTGGAGACGGGTGTTTTATACAACAACAGCCTTCTGTGTGTTCTCTTTCCGACTCGCTCTGCATATTTGCAATCAAACACCAGAAAATGTCTCCATCTCGTTAGCTATTATACTCTAATTCCACTGATTTCAGAACTCGGTCCTCCAGAAAGTGGAGACCAACACTTTTGCAGTTCTACTATGTCAAATCTTTCAAAGAAGCCGCATTAGAAAGCTCATGTTATAGGCAGAAGCGTGCTACATGGCAGACCGATCGGAACTCGTCTCTCGGCATGTCCGGCCCACCATTATCTCAGCCAATCATGGCTAGCGGGAAGGTTCCTGTCTTTTCCATGGCTAAACCAACTAGGCCCGTAATTTAACCATTTGATTTGTATTTACAAATGGCATGCAAGTTTGTTATTAAGTCACATGAAATTCACATGTTTCAGAGGGCATTTCTGACAAAAAAATGCATTTTGATTAAAAAATAAGAAGTTTACGTTCAAATGGCTCTCCTGTGAAGTAGTTACATGTGACATACAGTATGCCTAGTTTTCTGAAACGAGTGACAAATGTGGTTTCTACTGACAAACTATGGCATAAGGGAATAATGAGCGGATAAGAGGCCATCCATAATTTTGATTAAGACATTAATGTGCGAGCTAAGACAGATGTAGTCAATATAACTATTTGTTCAGCACTTTTGAAATGTACAGCGCTAGAATTCAGAACATGGGCCATTCTTACAGTATTCTCCAGGTACACCAAGTCAGAACCATAGGATAAATTAAGGGGGCATAAAAGCAGAAAATGAAAGCTCTTACAGAATTTGATGATGACATGTCTATAAAACAGGCTACAGGCTACATGTGCACCACAAAGTCAGAATAGTAGGCTAAGTTATGAGGGGGAAAGGGACTTAATTATTAGAGTGAGGTACATGGACTACTAAAAGCTTACTACACAACATACACTTAGCATTACTTTCTTAGCTACAGAATACATAACTCCCTGGCCTACATAATTTATGCAGCAGCATACAATACAGTTTTTAACTCAACTTTGTGCTGTGCTCACTTGAACAGGAAAGTAGCCTGGCGGTGCCTCTTGTGTGCAAATTTTGTCATGAAACTTTATCATCAAAGTCAGTCTAGCATTCTCTAGATTTATGGTGCTTTCAAGGCAACTGGGAACTCTGAAAAAACAACATTGAATCATGACGTCAGTGATCTTCAGGTCGGGGCTCTAGAAAGAGGCCCTAATTCCCAACTTGGAATTCTGAGTTGGATGATCTTTCAAAACATATTGTCCTAGTCGGAGCTAATTTGTTTCGGAGTTCCCAGTTGCCTTGAACTCACTGACATCGGAGATTACCCAGTTCCGAGTTTCCAATTGTTTTGAACGTGTCTGAAGTTATGCTGGATTGACAGCATGGCCAATGTATTCAACCTTTTCTGGCCCATAGAATGTTTATCCTTTTAAGCTTGGAAAAGAGACCCTTAAGCTCTTGGACCACACACCCTCTCCACCGAATAGCAGGCAGGGGAAGCAAAATAGTGATTGCTTTTCAATGCTTGCAGTTAGCCACTAATTCCTTCCAAACCATTCATTATTGAATTTGCAATTTCCAACTTGTCGTGTAATGTTTATGTCCAATGGCCGATAAGCACAGATACTGTACGTTTTATCTATCATTTATCTTCATATGACAAGGATTGAAAAGGATTTGCCAGTAGATTGTGAACTTGATTTATGATGACTGCTTGTGTAGATTGCTAAGATTTTGAAAGTATGATGTTGATATGATCAGTCCAATCAAAGCTGTAGATATAAATTGATTTGATGTAATTTTATCTGTGGTCAATGACCTTGATCTTTCTTGGATGGGCACTTCTAATGTAAAGCACCCAAGGGGGTTTGAACTTTCTAGCTTTCCTTCTAGACGTTGCAGTAATATAGTGTCCCCATGAGTAACAGAACACTGAGCCAATCACAGCACAACTAGAGAAGGTTACCAACCCCTATGCTCTGTATTTTCCGCTGGGTGCCCCTTCACCTCAGATAGACTTACTCAACAAAGAAAAAAAGAGACCATGTTTGTATGCAGCTTTATTAACTCAATAAAATATTTTTTACATTGTTTGCAAACTGGTATGTGAGACACGTATTAATGCACCGGTCTAATGTCCATTGCTTGTGTTTCTTGGCGCAAGAAAGTATATTATTCTTTTTGGTGTCCTTTAGTAAGGGTTTATTTGCAGCAATTTGACCATGAAGGCCTGATTACGCAGTCTTCTCTGAACAGTTGATGTTGAGATGTGTATGTTACTTGAACTCTGTGAGGCATTTATTTGAGCTGCAATTTCTGGTCTAGAGTCTGGTAACTCTAAGGAACTTATCCTCTGCAGTAGAGGTAACTCTGGGTCTTACTTTCCTTTTTTAAATGATTATATAACCAGGCAAGTTAGTTAAGAACACATTCTTATTTACAATGATGGCCTACCCTGGTCAAACACTAATCCGGATGACGCTGGGCCAATTGTGCGCCACCCTATGGGACTCCCAATCACGGCCAGTTGTGAGAAATCGAATCAGGGTCTGTCGTGACACATCTAACACTGATATGTAGTGCCTTAGACCACTGTGCCACTGGGAGCACCCGGCGGTCAACATAAGAGCCAGTTTCATCATAGCGCTTGATGGTTTTTGCGACAACACTTGAAGACAATGTCTTAAAGTAATGATGGACTGTCGTTTCTCTTTGCTTCTTTGACCTGTTCTTGCCATAATATGGACGTGGTCTTTTACCAAATAGGGCTATCTTCTGTATACCACCCCTACCTTGTCATAACACAATGGATTGGCTCAAACGCATTAAGAAGAAAGAAATTCCACAAATTAACATTTAACAAGGCACACCTGATAATTGAAATGCAATCCAGGTGACTACCCCATGAAGTTGGTTGAGAGAATGCCAAGAGTGTGCAAAGTTGTCATCACGGCAAAGGGTGGCTACTTTGAAGAATCTCAAATATAACATACATTTTGATTTGACACTTTTTTGGTTACTACATGATTCCATGTGTTATTTCATAGTGTTGAAGTCTTCACTATATGTTCAACAATGTAGAAAACAGTAAAGATAATGAATCCCTGGAATGATTAGGTGTATCCAACATTTTGACTGGTACTGTATGTACAGTATTTTTAGATTCATCTACTTTTACTTTATGCCTTTTGTTAAGTTTTACGATTGTGTTTTTGTTTTCATACATTCTGCGCTTTGAAGATCATTCAAAAAACAACAAATGTTGAAACGTTCCCATCTTATTAGAGGGAAGATTCGTAAAACTTTAACCTGCACCCCTCTCCCCATTCTGTTCCATCATCCTTTTTAGATCTGCTGGAAATGGATGATGTGTACAAACCTTTGACTGGTACTGTATATATACTGTATATATATATTTTTGGCTAAACAGCTGGGGCTTAAAACAGCTGCCCTGAATGATGGGTCACCACTGGGCCTGTGTATGTCACATGGTAACCGTAGCCTCTTTTCCCAGAGCCTTCATAGCGATAAAGGGCCAGT
This sequence comes from Oncorhynchus keta, assembly GCF_023373465.1. Classification (NCBI taxonomy): domain Eukaryota; kingdom Metazoa; phylum Chordata; class Actinopteri; order Salmoniformes; family Salmonidae; genus Oncorhynchus; species Oncorhynchus keta. The sequence goes on from NC_068456.1 coordinate 17,809,765, forward strand.
GCAGTTAAAAACGTGATTTTCCTGTTTTGTTTTTGGTGATATTTCCACACTATGAGGTCGAAATTACACTTAGACTGATGATAAACAAAAGTATACACCTCACACACATTGTTATGGGCTTAAAAAAAGAAGACACCTGTACCATTTCAGATATAGAGTTGGAATGTATTCAATTTTGAGTTTGCATCCCAATATTACACTTTATATACATCACAGAAGGCTGAAATTGCCTTGACATAGAAACAACGTCCTTTCATAGTTAAAAAATAATAATAATCTTTATTAATTATGAAATTATGGAAGATATTAATAATATTCCCCCCATGATGCCAAAGAGGGCGCATATGGTCATTGACTGCAGCAAAGGGTTTTAAAGATCATCATTAGAACCTTCTTACTGTGAATCTTTAGTAGCCAAAATGTTTCCCAGAGCCTTCCTTAGTAACTGGTTCTTAAAAAGCTTTGCACATCTATGAGTGATCCAGACCACTCGTAGTGCAGACAAAGTGTGTCGTTAGCCGCTTTTTTGCCCTTCCGCGTCACTTTATTCACAGAAGATATCACTAAACATCAAGATGTTCAAGATGTTTAGGCTATCTGTCTGACTGTGACTGCTAAAAACTTCAGAAAGAAGTTGACTCCAAATACAAAGTTGCCAAAGTATTTGCAATTGTTACAAACAAGTGAAGGAAAAATTATGCTTCAAATGAAAACCGACATGACTGCATTAAAAGATACATGCATACATATTGAAATCAATTTCATGTTAATTGAATTGAGTTCTATTTTATGACAAGGCTACCAGTGGCTTAATTAGGCCTGGTCTTCCGGGGCTACAGTCCAGAATTGTTTTGGTTCAGCCTTGAACCTTTTGATGGTCGAATTTTGAAATTGCAGGCTGTATATGATATGATATGATAATATGATAAGATATATTATATAACTTCCCATCACAGCGTATCACTTACATGCTAGGCGGTATGCCATAGAGAAAAACCGACCACCACTTTGTGACTGTCGTGGTTTCAGCATTACTTTACTGAAAACTGTGTGTCTCTAGCCCAAACTGTTCAAAAGATATGATACATTTTACCGAGTTATGATGTTTCTTTCTATCGCGAATTTGTGTGAAACATTTGATAAATAAACCATGTCTAGGGCCATTTTACAACTAGCCTACTAGCGAACAAACAAACGTGTTCAGCCATGTTACCTTAATAGGTAACAATCTGGTAACTGGACAAGCACAAATGTGGTTTAAGATGGCACATGGAGAAAGAAATTGTGAACCCAAATGTTTTATCCTAGTGGGGGAAGTGGGAAAAAATAAATAGACTTAATTTGGGTAGGCTGTAGTCCTGGGTAGATTTAGGTTATGCCATGTTGTCTTCAGGAGATATTCTGTTTAAGTTATGTCTTTCACATTAGCTGATGTAAGTCAGTGGAACAGTTCCTATTCCTTATGATGGGCTATCATATTAGGCTATAGGTAAATCAGTGTGCTTGTCAGTAAGAACAGTACTGTTATTCCTCATACTTTTATTATTCCTCTTCAACCCAATTATGCTGGCGTAACTACTTATTTGAAATCTAATATGATGACTTACGAGAGGCTATGCATTTTTGTCGGCATTCACTAGGTAGGCTATGTATGTCAAGGACATGTTGATTGTAAGTATTTAAAAAAGGAGAACAGGCTATATTGAAATGCATATTAACTCAATTATTTTCTCATTTTAGTAGTGGGCACAAGCTGCTAGGCAGAAATGGCAAGGGAACTCTCAATAGCTCGTAAACAGAAAAGATCTTGCCTGTGTATTGTAAGATGACAAGTATCTGCCACTAGTCAGACTCAACCACCTTTATATTTTTATTGAAGGTAGGGTGACTTGGAGAAACGAATAGTCATAGCATGAACATTTTCAAACCCCCTGCACTTGAGAAGAATACCCCCCCCCCGTCCTGCATGCCTTGTTTTAAAGGGATAATTTGCCCACATGAATTAATGTATCTTTGAATTTTACAAAATTCTAAGTAGATTTAATCTCTCATATTTCTTCATAAAGTGCACCAGATTGATGTACTTAGCTGTTGAAATTGAAATGTTGTTTTTTACGGGGAGGATTCCCCTCGCCTGGACCCCCACACACACACACACACAATGTTGTACCCCATCTGTGAGTTAGTGCATTATCATTGGGTAAGTATAATAAACCGAGCCAATAGCCCATTTGCATCCATAGGTGGTAATATCTCTCTCGGAGCTGATTCATTGTCAGTATTGTGGAATATTTACAATGTTAAAGTGAGATTTGAATGGAGGAAGCTGATCTGAGAGCAGCGCTGCTTTTCTTTCTTCTTATCAGTATCAGCATGACCCTGGGCCTTGTTTCTCACAGCCATCGTAACGTTAAAATCATCAATCGAACAATTTTAAGATTAGTATCTTTAGTATCCGATCTGTTTCCCAGAGCCTTAGTTAGTAACGTTGCTCTTAAAAACATTTGAACATTTATGAGTGATCCAGGGTCTCGTTTCCCAATTGCAATTTAACTTAAGCATTTCGATGATTGTACCAGTTTCATCTTTATTTATGTGCTAACTTTTTAAGAGTGTTTCCCAAACAAGCATGAATAGCATCCTGGACTCAGGGGCAGAGGTAACATAGTGCATGTAAATCCGGGACACTCCAATTAGTATATGTTACGCTTTGTATGGTATGTATTAATTTGTGCATACCATCATCCATTTCGTATGATATGTTACGAATTGCAATTCGTACAAAATATGTTACAAATTTGCAAAACGCATGATATGTTATGAATTCCAATGTGTTGCGGCTAGCCTTAGCTAGGTGGCTAACACGAACGTTATCTAGGTGGCTAACGTTAGCTAGGCTAGGCTAGTGGTTAAGGTTAGGAGTTAGGTTAAAGGGGTTAAGTAACCTATTTTATGTGACATACTAATTTGAGTGTTCGAGATTTACTTTAAACTACTATATTAAGTCTAGTCTATAGGGCATGCTTCCCCAAAAGCATCGTAAGGCTAAATTAATCGTTAAAACCTTCATAGGAGCATCTTTAAATAACTGAGCTGTTCCCCAAAACCTTTGAATTTAACGTTGGTCTTGAAAACGCTCCTAACGCCTGCCTCATACCACTTGTAGAACAGCCAAGGGCATTGTTAGACACTTTTACCCCCCGCGTCACTTTATACACAGAAACAAATGGTTTATCCATCTCAATGTGACTGCTGATAATTTCAGAACAAAGTTGACTACAAATATACAAAGTTGCCGATGTCTTTGCAATTAAAACAAACAAGTGACTTGTAAAAATCAAAATCGAGATGGCTGCATTAAAATATAAACAGCAGGCCTAGGCTATTGGCCAATTTCAATCATATTGGCCAATTTCAATCTCATGTTCAATCAATGGAGTTCTATTTTTGCTTCTTGTAGGCTACTGTCTGTAATTTGTCTCAATATACTTAATGATGTGTAGCCTAACGTGCTCAATGATGTGCCAAATCGGTGATTTAGTGCATTCATTGGGTAAGCGTTATAATAAGCCTCCTGAATATTTCCAGCCATATGTGGTAATATCTCTCTAGGAGCTGATCCATCGTCAGTGTTGTGAAATAATTAAGATGTTATTAAGGTCAAATTTGAGTAGAGGCTGATCCGAGAGCAGCGTTGCTTTTCTTTCGATCCTATCAGTATTGGTACATGGTCTAACAACGCACATAGCGAACGTTTGGGAAACACTTAAAAAGTTGTCTCGTAAATAACGATGCAACTAGTACAATCATCGTAATGTTTAAGTTACATCGCAACTAGGAAAGGAGGCCCTGCCTGGTCTGGTGATAAACAGAGTACCCGAATAGACTCCTATTATGAGCGTTCATAGAGTGCCGTAAGAATCTTCCCTGAAAACTCTCAATTCCTTCCTAAAAATCCTTGACAATTTCGCAGACTCCTGTAGGTGGGGCAATATCACCGTCGAACAACTAGTCAATCAAGTGGCTCAATGAGCGAAACAAAGATCTCTAGATTCAGAGGGAACATGGCAGCATATCTTTGGCGTGAGGACTGTAAATTATTTGCTGGCATGCATTTATTTCCATGTTCTTGATTGGCAATGGCAGTTACTATTGCCATGTAAAATGGTTAAGTCTGAGTTTTTCATTGTTTATTGCAGATGATTAAAAACGGATTTGAGGTAGGCTGGTACCTATATCATATTCATTACTCTTTATAAAGAAATCGAAATAACTGAAAGGACAACTTTGTTGTGTGACACTTTCAGATGTAGGGTCTAGGCATATACTTCTAGTGATGGGAATTTTACAATGGATTTTAGAACGGTGTAAATGGGGAATGGTCGTGCTGTTTTTTTTGGCCTCAATTTCCAGGGGATATTTTAGATGTTAATAGCCCTGAAGTGGTCTCGGTTTCTTATTTAATTTATCTTGCCGTTTTAAAATGTGAATTGCCCGCAGTCTGCGCCGCGAGGCTCTAACCGCGCAGCAACTCTCATCATTTCCAGCAGAATGGAAATGCAAATTGTGTGCGCGGCCAATGCCCTTGACAGAACTCACCATTGCATACAATTAACAAGACAACTCTCACTCAAGTTGGTGACGAAAATGTGAACTCGTGGTATCACTGTAAAATGCTATATAATAATAATAATAATACATTTTACACTTACATCGTCTCAATAAATTGCTCAGATTTTAGATTAAATCAAACTCGCAGTGCACATTTTACGCTCATAAAGCCCATGTTTTCACGTTGTAAAATAAAATTGTCAAATATTTTAGTGTGTTGAAATAAACTCCCCTTATATATGCCACCATTTTCAGTAGTAAACAGGTACGGGCAATAGTTTGTTGGCTACTCAAAGAAAGACTATTAGGCCTGTAATCGAATCCATCTTCTTTTCCATACAATTGCCCGGGACCATTGGTTCAAACTCTTCTCATTCTGTTGGCGTGAAAAAATTAATATTCGATTAATTTCATCACTGAGGAGAACAGATGCCCCCAATCGACAGAATGTCTCTATTTTAACCAACGAGGGGCGCTGTCTATCAACTCCTTTTGCGTCTCCACATGTGACTTCAGATACACTGAGTGTACAAAACATTAGGAACATGACAATGACTGACCAAGTGAATCCAGGTGAAAGCTATGATCATTTATTGAGGTCACTTGTTAAATCCACTTCACTCGGTGTATTTGAAGCAGAGGAAACAGATTAAATACGTTTTTTTAAGCCATCAGACAATTCAGACATTGATTGTGTGTGCCATGCAGAGGGCCAATGAGCAAGACAAAATATTGATGTGCTTTTAAAAGGGGTATGGTAGTAGGATTTGATTTGATTTGATTCAGAGGTGTCAGGCGCACTGATTTGAGTGTGTCAAGTGTGTCAACTGCAACGCTGCTGGGTTTTTCAGGCTCAACAGTTTCCCGTGTGTATCAACAATAGTCCAGCACCCAAAGGACATCCAGCAAACTTGAGAAAACTGTGCGAAGCATTGGAGTCAACATGGGCCAGCATCCATGTGGAACCTTGTAGAGTCCATGCCCCGACGAATTGAGGCTGTTCTGAGGGCAACATTGGGTGCAACTCAATATTAGGAAGATGTTCCTAATTTGTTGTACACTCAGTTTATGTTCCTATAATTTCTCTGTAAAATGCTGCATAGCCAATACTTGTTGTTTTTATGCTAAACTAAGTATTTAAAACATTTGGGGAAACGGCTCAGAATGTGGTTTTCAAATGTCTGAAATGTATGCCTAGATGTAGACCCAATGCGTTTTTCGTTATGCCATTCAGTGTATTTTTTATGAGTACATGTTTCCTTGTCTTTCATAATATTGTACTTATGTTTTTATTATGATATCTGCCTATGTTACTCATTTGTGTCATATAAGATTGACTTTTAAACAGAGGCTACATGAAGTGACATTTCTATAAGGGGTTTGATTCGTATGACCTATTTAGCCAATACAGCAATAAAGAACAGGCCGATGTGTGAACTCCTTGCAACTCTGAAACGAATTTTCTATTCCACATTCAGAAACCAGTTGATAAAGACACATATTTGTAGTAAAATAAATGCGTATTATGCATAGACTATATTTATCTTTCTAATTAAATTCATACATGGGTTGTTTACTATATTTGACACTAGGCTTTTTGATCACAAAATAGTGAATTGTGCATGGCTTTTGTAAATGTGCATTAGGCCTACATTCATTTTTTATAATAAAAACGCTGAAAGTTCACAAAAGTGGCTTATCCGTGAATCAATCAAGTTAAAACATGATGGCTAATCAGTGAATGTGATTATAATAGTTTTCCTAACGTCCACAGTCTTCAGGACAGCTGGGCAGCGGGCGTCTGATTGACTTTGCCTTGACATCTGGGAGGCCCTCTGGCCTGTGGCATGCGCATCGGCTGATGTCGCCATTTACATGCAAATTTACGGAGATCATGAGGGCCTGGCCCGGTATATTCGTACAAAAAAGAAGACGTCACCATCAACTGTGGAGACTCGTTCCTTCGAGACGGGAGGTCTTAGTCACAAGGCACAAAAGAGCCACGCGCCAATGATCTGAAGACATTCAGCCTCATCACCATGTTAGCTTTTTGGTAATCTAATAATATATATTTTTGAATGAGAATTGCAATATGATCAAAAATATATGAATATGAATATGCTTGGGAGCAAACAACTGATGCACTTCCAGGAATCTTGTTTTCACTTACGTTCAATGTGGTAGGCCCATATATGCTACAATTAACTTTTTTTCGATGAAGAAATAGTTGTGGCCTATGTGGCAAGTTGATTAAGACCCATTGATTGATATAAATAATAGATCAATAATAGATATCAGATTCTTCATCCGTAAACGTGTAGTGTTATCAAATGGGAGATCAACAAACAACAGAATTTGATTTGGAACGTGTGATTGTAATATTCTCCTAATGGTGGCGAGCGCATTTTCCACGCTGTGTGCCCACCATGCAGATGATCCCGGAGAATGAGCCGAGACGGATTCAGGCTCCTCGCCTGTGTGTGGAGCAGCTGACTGCCTCTCGCCACGTCCAGATGGCTTCTGAACACAGATTTGCATTCATTTTCCTCTAATATCTTCTGAAATAGCGGGGCAGCTGCATTTGTTGTCAAATACGGTTTAAAGCCTCCTTTCAGGACAGCATCGTTACCTACGTGACGGGTGTGGAGATCCATTTTCCCTCTCAAGTCAACAGTATCAGATCTAAGAGGATTTGTCTCAACGTCTCCTAATTTGATAATCAGATTTAAATCGAATTGGTGCGTGTAATTAGGGGTTAAGTTCTAATAAACGACTGAAGCCATGTTAAAAAAAAACAGTATGGCTAGGCCAAAGTTCTGTAAAGAAAGATAGGTTGGCAATCTCAAATGAACAGACAAATTTGCTCTGTTCTGCTCCCCAGCCTGTTTTATATTTGTGTTCATAGAAGAATGACAGTACAAAATTAAAAATGAACTGGTAAATGGGCATTTACTTGCTTGTCTGATCAAAAAATGTACTGTCCATACATTTTAAATAATTTAATTTTAACGCATGTATAAGGATATATATCTTATTATGCGGAGTGGCAATAAGGCAATAGATCTTGAAAGAGGTGAAAGCAACAGCTTATTATTCACTTATCTTTGGCAGCAGCTATTAACCCTCAACACCAGATAGATTGCTGAGGATACATCTCTTCCTCTCTCCTCCCCCCATTCCCTCCCCCTCCTTCACATATTCACCCTCAATAAGGTGAAGGGTTTTCTGAAGCTATGGCTCGGACATGGACTCTCCTCCAATTCATCAAAACATCATACTACTTATGACGCCTACTGTCACGAGATGAAAATAAGACACGATACCTTATTGTCCCCGATAATGTTTAATACAAGGCGATCCGGATCTTGTTTACATTAGAGGTCAGGGAATATAAATGGAATGAAATTGCACTCATTATGTTTTCCTGATTCATAATATAATTTGGAACATACCCTAAATGAGTGGTGGTAAACTCATTATCCACTTTCATTATTCTTATCATTTTGTTTGATAAAAACGTTTAATATCTGCGTCGCTGTAGATTAATTAAAGCACAGTCAGTTTACCTACTCGGCCTTATTCGAGGTTCTTAGTCGATGTCGTTTTCGATGAAATATAGGCTACATTTGAGATTAAACAAAGATATGACACGAATTTCAATATTTTAATCTAAAACATGATTTATGTAGGCCTAACATATGGGCCTATTAAATATTTTCGTTAGCTTAGCACACATTAGTGAATTCTCTGCCGGCCATGTCAATCGTATGTGTCATAATACTCCCAATTAAATAACCTAATTAAAACATGAAAATGCTTAATTACAAATCTTCTGAAAAATATAATGTACCATAATTTAAGCAAGCGTTCACAATAGACAAATGACCATTACAGGAATAGCTTTTTAATATAGTGAATGGATGTTGTGTGACGGTCACACCTCGTTGGATTCATATCATTGAAAAAAAATCAACTCACCACATTGCAAGAGGAAAGTAGAGCGAGTGTTCTCAGGTTGCTTCTAGGCTATACTCGTATAGTATAGCGCCAAAGCATGACAGGAACAGTCAGAGCTCCATATATGGTAAAAGCTACGCCCCATGAGCGTCATATTCTGACAGAGCCTCTCCCGTGGGTTTAGAGTTTTGGCTCCCGGGAAAGATTTCAGTCCTCGGGGAAAGAGGGCTTAGTTTTGCATGTTCCCATCCATCCTGCACGACGCGAAAGGCCCCTTATCCACCTCTCCTGCGTACCGGGAACACCTCCACGGTGATCAGCTACTGCGTGTGTTTGTCTTTTGGTGAAGCAGCACCTTTCCATTTCAGGAGTGGTTTATTCAACAGTGTCCTGAAGGTTTTGGATGTGGTGCTTCAAGGATGTCGCTACTTTGAGAGCATCATCCACACACAAACAACAACCATCGATTTTTTTTGTCAATAAGCATAACAAAAAGAAGGAACAATAGCCTAAAAAAAATCATAGTCTGTTGAACAAGTCACTTTTCCGGTCTGTGGATACCACACCAACTAAGTAGAGTACTTTGAGAATTGTTCACATCGCTGCAACCCAGGACGGACTGAAGAGGGAGGCGAGACCTGAGGACCGGGTTTTTTTCACCTTGCAAGGCTGATACCGCACTTACGACATCCCGTAAACCCTCAAGGATAACACTTTTGGACGTTTATTTACCCAATTTCACAGGAGGCTCATTGCACGTAAATTGTTCTAAATGTTCGGGATTCAGGAAACTATATCACGGGGTGGGACAACGATGAAGGAGGAACCGCTGGGTGGGCTGAATTCAGTCCGCTCATGGATGCACACAGCTGGGGTGGTTGATGCGAACACAGCCGCCCAAAGGTACGCATGCCAAATCATCTGATTTTCTCACGCATTTTTCATATCGACCCTCACTATCCTGTATCAATTACGGTCTCCCAATGCACCCCTTCGACTCTCCTCTCTTTCATTACATCATATTACCCCTATTGTAACAAATCAAGAAATCTCTCGTACTCTAACGTGCTTCCACGTCTTCACTGTTTTCATCAGCTCCACCATCTATCCCCCGTGTCTGATACTTAACCGATATGGTCTCTTGTTTTCTCCCCGCAGCGGTGTTGGCTTGGCGCGGGCACATTATGAAAAGCAGCCGCCTTCCAACCTCAGAAAATCCAATTTTTTCCATTTCGTCCTGGCACTGTACGACAGACAGGGTCAACCCGTTGAGATTGAAAGGACAGCTTATGTGGACTTTGTGGAGAAAGATAAAGTAAGCGCTGCATTAGAATATAATTTATTGAATTTCATAATCTGTACTTTGAAATTAACTTGATATATTTAGAGATGTGTGTGGGTCAGTAAGGCAGGTCACGTGCAATATCGACGTTTTTTAACCCCATTCGTCGATGACAGGAGAGTGAGTGGTTGTCAGAGCTAAATCTTATTTTTGACAAATTATACATTTTAAATGATGAAATATCAGACAGTTAGATATATAGATAGATGCTTTATTTTCAACTCACCATCATCTCATTGTTGATTCTTTTCAGGAACCAAACGGTGAAAAAACGAACAATGGGATCATTTACAAAGTACAGTTGTTGTACAGCAATGGTGAGTGAAACAATTATTTTCATCAATTCAGTATAACCCAAAAGATAAAGGCTATAAATAATAATAAGGATAATAATAATTTACAATTAATTTATTTGCAAAATAATTATTTATATTTACATGGTAAAATTATGTATTATGTATTATTATAGTTTTAGAAATTGTCTCGGTTAAAAACAAACAAATATTTTTGGGGTCATCAAATGTACATCTCATAGCCTTTACAGCCCTACCTCTGTCTTAACTTGGCATATTTGTTCCCCCAGGCGTCAGAACAGAACAGGATATTTTCATACGGTTAATCGATTCCATGACGAAGCAGGTATAAGCTACTGTTACGCATATATTCATACAGCTTGCTTACGCTAGAGACATTGCTTCTAAACTTCACCTGCATTCTTCACGCATGCATACTATAGGCTAGGCCTCTTCACGAGAGCGTTTTCTTTATGCAATCATGCATTGACTGAAATTGCATTATAGACAGCATGTAGACATATAGCATGTTTTTGCGCAACTCTTAAGTAAGAATTAATCAAGCACTAAGTTACCATAAGCTTAGCCTGTAATTGTGTGCCTATACAATATAAATGGATGGTTTGTAATGCTGGTGCTTTCTGCCGATACGGATAAAGTGTATCAATAGAATAATACATAAACGTTTTTTGTTTACATATGAGATATCATTGGCTATTGTGTAATAAAGTAGGCTATTTTATTGTTTTGGAGTTACAAGTAGGCCCAAGTCATGCTTACTTGTTGAGTCCCTTATTCTAATCTGTGACTTTTAGGCATGTTGCTCGGCTTGACCCATATTAGGCAAAACATAACTAGGCCTAATGTTTGGAAAGAGATTCTGAAATAGCTCCTATAGTTAAAGCATTTCCATTCTTATAATAATTCTCGAAATTACACCCCTAATCTCCTTACATTAAGGTAACTACACATCTGTAAGAGAGGCCTTATCTGATATTTTTCAACCATGGTGGTTGTTATTACTACTAATTTACCGAGGGTTACAGCAGATCATCTGAATAGAGCTGTTAAAGCTTCCACCACTCAGAGGGAAAATTCCTCTGCGAATGATCCGAATCAATGACGCAGAACAAGCAGTTTATGGATTTCTCTGTTTCTGCAGCTGCAAATAGCGACATAAATCAAATCAATATAGATAATCGTACAGTGCTCAACAAATAAAAACAGAGCCATCAAAAAAGTAAAGTGGGGTTCAATCCCAGTAAGAATATGACGTCAACATTTCAGAGTGTAATTGTGTATTTTTTCCTCCTAATCATATAGGCCCCACTTTTAATTCAAAATGTCTTAATTTAATAAGTAAGTGCTATACTGAAAATATGGCAAGTTACAGTGCCGTATAATATGCCAGGTAGCCTAGTTCACTAAAGGGGAGCAAAGTGCCTCTCTTCAAAATAGAGGGAGGGAGGGAGCGAGAGCGGCACAACTGATAGCTACACACCATCTGTTTCAGCCAATGCTTAAAAATTACTCAACCGTACTGCCAGACACCGCTTTTTATCCACGGAAAGATCATTGTTAGCAGCTCAAAATAAACAACAGATTGCCCATTAACACTTTCCCCCAAATATCCACAGATTATAACCATATTGATGACACTTCATTGAAACTTCCCATATAAAGCTTATTCACATAGGCAATGTGTTATTACAAAAATATATAATAATACTATTACTTACAATAATAATACATATTATTATCTGCTATTATCATTTGACAGACATTGTAACATGTTATCATTTTCGTGCCTTTGCAACATTACACTTGTTGTTTTTTCCACCAATAACAATATAGCCTATTTGTTTTTTGGACTCAAGTGTTTTTGATTATTCGGTTTTATTAAACATAATGCCCTTTATATTTAGGCTACTATAAAGTTGATTATATACAGTGGCTCATGTATTCAGATATTTAATGTAGACTACACATTTGTGTCTTTATTTTTTCCAAAGGCGATTATATATGAGGGTCAAGACAAAAACCCTGAAATGTGCAGATGTCTTCTTACACACGAAATTATGTGCAGGTAAGTGTTGCTTTTTTCACTCCACGAACTCAAAGCTGTTGAAGAAGTATACAGTTATACATTTTCTCCCCATACTTGTTTATTGTATTGGCATATGACACGGAGTAGGCCTACAAGGAGTGGAGTACAAACAGACTGGTACCCGGCTAGTTGTAGCCTACAGGGCCTCTTAGTGAATCTATTAGTCTGATGCCAGCGAGTCTGCGCCTCAAAACATGGAGTCAAGTCTTGGTTGATCCCACATATCATCAGTGACCAGCGTGCTTTTTAAGCGTCATTTAACCACGCAAATCTCAAGGTCTCATGTGTCATGTCCCTCTGCTATTCAACGGTGTCATTGATACTAAAAGGAAACACGTATTTTGTTGTTATTGTTGAGCTCAGCGTGATCTTTGTGAGCGGTTACTGAATTCGGATACTCTCGGTTAACCTTTCTTTTGTTGCACCGGCGCATTGTTAAAGTTTTTGAGAGCAAGTGCACCGAACGAGAACTGAGAATGATTAGCCTTAAAACATTTTTTTTAAAACTCGTCACTCATACAACTTGTTATACATGCATCTATCACTTATTTGTGAGGCGTGGAATTTGGTGCGCTCTAGATATAATCTTACTGTCAGTGTCAAAGAGAAAGTGTATTCTGTAGTGGGAGGCAGGTAGCCTATAGCAATAACCTAAAGGTCGCTGGTTCGTATCCCAGAGACGACTCGGTGAAACGTCTGTGGATGTGCACTTGAGCAAGGCACTTAACCCTAATTGCTCCTGAAATTCGCTCTGCATAAGTGTGTCTGTAAAATGTAATAAGACTTACTGAAGGCTATCATCCTTAAAGAGGCCATGAGGTTATAAGTATCCTATAGGCCTGCTCCATGAGAGTATTCTTCTGATCTTTTTTTGCTCTGGTAAAACATTAAGTACATTGTTGCACTAATATGCAGTATTAGAGTAAAATACACTACATGTTGTGGAAAATACACATCATGTAATTTGAATGATATAATGGACTCACAGTAGCTTTTAAAATGCATTATCTTTCTTCCCTTGCCATATGGCTTTAATCAATCTCATTTGGACCTGTGGCCATTATACAAGTATACATTTTCATTTCAAATGGTAAGCAGCAGTATATTTGTGTTTGATTTCAGGTTTAATTAAATCTCCAATCAAAGAACTGGAGGTATACTATAGGTTTAGAGAAAAGATGGTGGAAACATGTGGTGGAGGATAGATTAGTGCTTTTGAGTCCATAATTGATAAATGCCCCGCAGAAATATTGGTTGAGGGTGGCATCTTGCATCTCCCCCAGAAATAGCAGCTTGGCAATTAGAGGTAAACAAAAGCTGAAGCTGTGAAAAGTGACTCCCCTGCCTCCTGGCCCAATCCCCCTTCTACTTTCCTTCCCCTCTTTTCCAGCGCTAAGGCAAACGCTGTACCACAAAATGTGTTTTTTTGCCATTTTAATTATCCATCAGAATCCATGACAGGATAGATTTAGTGTACTGTATTTCTCTATTATTTTTTGTGTTTGAATTTAACACAATGACGTGTTGCCTTAGAAGGCAGCATACATTTTGAAGGATCTAATATTTACTCTATGGTCTTATAAACAGTAACAGCCACTGTGCTGATCTCAAACACACTCTTTCTTCCCCTAGCCGGTGTTGTGATAAGAAGAGCTGTGGCAACAGGAACGAGACTCCGTCAGACCCTGTGATCATCGACAGGTAGGCCCTGCTCCATGTCTCCTTCATACTGCTGTGATTGTGATCTGTGTTAGATTCAGCTCTGTTGGGAAGTTAGTGAGAACTCCCCAGTGTTTTGGTGCCCAGGTGGGTTGACTCCAACCTTCTGGTCAACTCTACGGGAACTGTGGCTGATTGCTCTGTGAGCAGGTGAGGGAGGTCTTTCCTTTGCGCTCAGAGGGGAGGTCACCACCTGGAGAGGGGCGTTCAATCACAGGTGCATCACGCGGGGTATTCGTCTAATTAGCGAGGGGTTTATCATGATTTTTGTATCTCATCAATTTTGTTGTCTATTTAAGTAGTCATTATCCAGTGCTACGGTTGTGAGTAAAGGTGGTTAGGGCTCTGTTGTGATATAATAGGAGTTTGTGGCAGTGATTTTTACCGTAACCTTTAGGTTTACAGTATGTACAAATATATGACCGTTTTTGGATATTCAGATAACATATTCAGTGAACATAAACGGCATATTGGCTACTTACATTCCTTCCATCAAGTATTTCTGTTATTCAGACTCCTCTATCTCACGGCTGAAAAAGGAATATGTGTGCGTATGTGCGTGCCCCCGTGTCTGTAGGAGGGACTGTCCTCAGCATTGAGCCCATGTAACTCTCACCATGGAGTACGGAGAGACAGCAATGCTAATGTTTGACTAGCCGGAATCACTGTTTGTTTAGCGGAGAATGCCTGGTATCTGACAGAGGGGACAACTCTCTTATTAGTAATCAAATAGGGCTGAGCAGTTGTTGCCGCCACTCCAGAAGCTTCTCATGTATCAGGAAGTAGGAGCTGCCCAGGATGCCTGCCTGGCTGAATTACCACAGCTACTGCTTCTCTAGACACCTCTCTCTCTCTCTACTAGGAGAGCTGGTGTTCCTCTATTATGTAGGCCTGGATGTAACATTACGTTCCGGCCATTATGTATGTGATTTATATTGAGCAGCTCAAGGCAACACTTATAATTCAAATACATATATAAAGGGCTCTCATAATGTCCTTTATGAAGCTGATTGTCCAATCTATTAGTATTTATTGGATGAAATGTTCACACAAAAACCTAAAGTATGACAGATAAACATCTCACTTATTTCCACTTCTTTAAAGTTTGCTTTGTAGTACTGCCTTGTCGCCAGGGTTGGGGAGTAACTGATTAGATGAAACCAGTTACATGTAGTCTGATTACAAAAAAAATGTAACTGTAATCAGTTACGTTACCATCAAAAAAATATTATAATCAGATTACAGGTACTTTTGAAAAACTAGATGATTACTTCTAGGATTCATTTTAAATTCAGAAAGGATGTTTGCAGAACAAAATACATTAAAACAACTTTTTTTTAACAACATTCAGTTTAGCATTGAAACAAGGTACAAGTTTAAGTTTGTTCTACCTGATTGAGGCTGACCACAAGTCAGAGACCACTATGATGACACACCAAATGCGTCTGATGGATCCTTTTAGTCTTCTTCTAATGCCTCTTAAGGAGAATGTAATCCAAAAGTAACTGAAAGTAATTAGATTACGTTACTGAGTTTGGCTTAATCCAAAAGTTATGTTACTCATAAAAATTTTGGACAAGTAACTAGTACCTGTAACAGATTACATTTAGAAAGAAACACTTTCCAACCCTGCTCGCCACTTTCATTGCGTTGAGTTTCACACTCTATTATTCTTAATTCTGTGCACTAAAACATGTAACATAAGTACAATAGCCAAAATGAAAGCATGGAGAATTACCGTCAAAGAGGAAAAAAGGAGAAGCGGATGGATATTGTAAACTCAACCGTCTCAGAAAAAAGGCTCAGATTTTCATTGTGACAGGAGTGAATGGGAGTAGAGTATCCTTTTCCTCACACAATGAGCCGGTCTGTTGAATCACAAAAGCATATGTTCCTCATTAGACCCTCCCGTTGTCTCCATTCCATAACTATGAGCAGATCAGTTCACCCTCCCGGACCCACACTACTTCCCATTGACTTCACACTGACTAAAGGGGGGTGCTCTGGAGTTTTAGGGTTTACACAAAATCACTGAAGTGTACTGTACTGCATGCACATGTCACCCAGTTTACCATCCTGATATAGTAATTTTCAGTGAACATATAAGTGCGATTTTATGACGCCTCATTGTGTTAAACTCTCTTGCTACATCTCTCATTTTCTCATGCAAATTGTGAGTAGCACCTGTGCTGCAGTTGCTTCTGGCTAAAAGTGATTACTTTCAATTGAAGAGACCTGAGAGTTTAGTATGTGAAAAACAGGAGAGAGGTCTGATTTTAAATCAGTAATGTCTTAGGTATCTGCCTACATTACAGTATAAAACATCTAGTTCAGCTCTGCCACATTTCATAGAGAAACAGTAGCATTGCCCAACTGTTAAGAAACAGATTTGGAGTGAATCATGGACGGTGTTGCCTCGCTGTTACATTTTCCCAGATGGTAAGAGGGGAAAGCGCACACAGCTAGCTGGCATGTAGCAAGATATTAACTGGCGTTCCCATGGATCTGGCATATCCGACTGAGTTTGGGAAACTTATCATTCCAAATGTGTCCTATTTTCCTGTGGTCAAGCCAGACATCTGTTTACCCCATTTTCTCTCCCAGTTCGATGCAGATTTTCAGTAATTTTTTTGAAAGGAAAGAATTCTTTAAAAAAAGTTTTTTAGATTTAAGCCTAACAGCTGTCACAGAGTATCAATGCTGGTGGATCTTTAAAGCTGCAATATGTAACTTTTTGGGGCGACCTGACCAAATTCACATAGAAATGTGTGATATAGATCTGTCATTTTCATTGAAAGCAAGTCTAAGGAGCAGTAGATCGGTTCTATGTGCGCTATTTCAATACTTTCCATTTTTTTCTTTCGGTTTTGTACACCAGCTTTAAATAGCTGAAAATACAATATTTTTGGTTTTGGAAAATATATTTCACAGCAGTGTAGATGGTACAATGATACTCTACACTATACTTGCTTGTTTTGTCACATAAACTGAAATTAGGCAAACTTTTTTGCAACCAGGAAATGGCAGAGCGAATTCTGCATATTGCATCTTTAAATATTTCAAATGACTTTTGATGTCATTACATTATTCATATTTGTTTTATAGGGAAAGAAAGTAACTATTTTGTGTGTTAAGGGAAACTATAAACTGCTGGGTAAAGGCTGGTTGTTTTCTGCATTGACTGTACATTTAAAGTCTATTGTGTTCTGTGTGTATTTGCATGCGTAATTTTTCCTCTTCTAATCAGGAAATGAGAATGTTGGAAACTATGTTGGCCCTTGCAGAAACAAAAAGACGCCTACTGAATTTGGTCAATAATTGTATCACTATTGCTATGACTACAGTACTTCGCAGTTGGTTATAATCATATCTTCCCGTTAGGAAGTCAGTGGTGCAACGGATGTCACATCTATAAGCTAGTGACGCCTTAAAGTGAGTGAGGGCGTGGGCTCATCCAGGCAGTCATTTGAGTATCGAGAGTTATAGTGATGAGGTGCCCAATATCTGATTAGCTGGTTTCCCCATTTAAAGTATGTGTAGAGCTGCGTGTGCCAAACATAACTCAATTTGTGATGACTCTCCTGCACTGGTATCGGTCTTCACTCTCCTGCATATTGACTTTGTCTTCTCCTGTGTGAAAGATTATATACATGGTCCAAGCTTACGCATGGATTTTGTAATAAGAAAGAGGAACATGCTGTTGGAAAAAAAGAGAGAAAATGACTCATTCTCTCTGTCAAAGTTCAAAGGTTGTGTATATCTCAGAGGAGATGCAGCAGATTAGGTGAGGATAGCAGAGGAGGGAGTGTGTTTTCAGAGCTCTGGCTGCCCATACATGAATTTTGAATTGAATGTATGTTCACACAGCTTAACATCCGTGTCAATTTACGCTCCCATCCAGAAAGGAGGACTGTGGACCAGACCAAATCATGTCAGCTCCGCTTATTCCAGCTTCAACCGCACTCTCTTTCACTTCCTGTCACAAAGGTCAAAGAGCGCTGACCTCTGGAGGCCGCTCAGCCACTGAATAATTCATGACATTGACTTATTATTTTTTATTTTTCAGTCATCAGCACACATGGTTGTGCTGTGGAAGGGTTTTATTCATTTAGCTCATTTATAAAGGCCTCCACACCTGTTCACATGTTAATGCAATTACTTTTTTGGCCTAATGCAAATTTTGCACTATGTCGCTCATTAGTGCACTGTATTTTCTAAATTACTGTGCGTTATTGTTTATTTGTGGAACACCTACGAGGTCATATCCCAGAGTGCAGTGCACTTGTTGTTGAGTTGTTTGTCAGCAACAAAAGACTCCCGGGTCGGACCATCTCATATGTGGTTTCTCTTCTCTCTACCAACAAATACGAAAATTGGTGTGGTGGTGTGTTCCCATCTGGGTTTTGCAAAACCGTGATTAACTCCCAAGCTGAACAAATGCCAGTATTTATAAGGTCAGCTTTTTGCGTTGGAAATGCTATGTAAATGAGAATCAGCGAAAGGGGACATTAAGCAAAATTAAATTCATTGTCTCCTTTAATGTCATTTACATTTTTGGCTAAGCCCTGGACTGTCAAAGAGGATTTCAGAGACCATTTTAATTACACATGAAAAAATGGGGGGTGTTCTCATAAGAGGCAGTGTTTTGATAACCTGTAAAGAGAGGTCTGTTTATGATTGATTGATGAACCACCTACAGTAAATTACATGTTTCCACTGCATCTTCCATTGCACCATAAACTGTATGTAGTGTTAATTCACCATCCATCCACAAGTGAGAATTATGCAATGCAGAGGTGCAGAGCAATGCACAGGTTGTGTTGTTGTGTTCAATACTGGAGGTGTTTCTCATGGACTCTTTGTATCATTCAGTAGAGGATTTGGACTTGGTTCGGGGATGGTGAATATACAGTTTAGACGTACTAAACAGTGCAGTCGATTAAAGTAGCTGCCTTTGGGGAAAAACACACACACACACACACACACACACACACACACACACACACACACACACACACACACACACACACACACACACACACACACACACACACACACACACACACACACACACACACACACACACACACACACACTCAAACTTTTCATGTTCATGCCTCAACAATATTTCCATCTCCGTGTTTTATTTACGGCTGTTTTCAGTGTAACCTATTTGACAGACGTGAGTTTTTTGACACCCTGTGAGAAAGGAGAGAAGAAACTGGCCACTGAACCCTGGACTGGAGTGATGTTTGGGTGAAAGTGTCTCCTTTTGAGCCAGATTAGGAATAGCAGGAAGTGTTGAGAGTGAAACCTGTACTTGGCAGCTCTCTGTTGGCTTGCACTTGCCGAAAAAATGAAACCCAGACCCTCTTTGCAGCCTTGGAGCCAGAAACTCCTTCCCACTGTTCCAACATCCAGGATTGGGTAATACTGTTCACTAAGCAAAACATGACCTCAAATTAGTATGTTCTGTTTTTTATTCCCTCCTCCCTCATGTCGGTTTTATCACAGTTTGTAAATGTCAAGACATGTACAAAGACGCACAGTATAAATTATATTTTCCAAATGACACTCTCATGTTTGGGTTCACATGAGTGGCGTCGGAAGGTAACATGGTGCCTGGTGTACACGGGGGAGACCCACCTCACTTGTATAGGATTCCCCATGGGCATCAGCTAATGGCAAGACTTGACAACAGCACAGAAGATGGGGGTGTTGTGTTTTACTAGTGCTGAGCAGGGGTGATGACTTTAACATGTGTGCAGAGAGAGCAGGAGATGTGTGTTTATTAAAGAGAGAGAGAGAGAGAGAGAGAGAGAGAGAGAGAGAGAGAGAGAGAGAGAGAGAGAGAGAGAGAGAGAGAGAGAGAGAGAGAGAGAGAGAGGTGTGCTGTACAAGAAATAAGTCTGGACCAACAAAGTGAGGGATTCGGCTCCAGCTTGACGGCACTGAAAGACGAAACATGGTTCCACATGTGTTGAGAAAGAGCAGTCCATCTGTCCATGGAGACAACCCCTCTCCCCCTCTCCTTCTCTCCCCCTCTCTTCCCCCATTTTACTCCCTTGGTTCACTGCATTGACAGAAAAAGGCCTGAGCTGGGGCGATGGGATGAAGGC
This sequence comes from Oncorhynchus keta, assembly GCF_023373465.1. Classification (NCBI taxonomy): domain Eukaryota; kingdom Metazoa; phylum Chordata; class Actinopteri; order Salmoniformes; family Salmonidae; genus Oncorhynchus; species Oncorhynchus keta. Next base: position 17,829,913 of record NC_068456.1, read on the forward strand.
ATGGGCAAAGAGCAACACTGGACCTCAATCACACACACACACATGCATGTGTACATATGCACCCTTGTGCACACACACACATATTTTTGATTTATAAAACGAGTGATATTTCTTTGTAATAATTTTGATAGTTTATATTTTCCAGCTTCGGTTTCACTGTCTCCTATTACATCCAATAACTCTGTGGAGTACCATGGTGACACTGTACATTAAGTTGCTCTAAAAGACGATTACAATCAAGCATAATATTGGGAAATTACTATATATTGTGATGCTGTAGAATATAATGTATAAGTGGAATACAGTACACAATGAAAATTGTACTTGAAAATGAAATCAAACCTAAATAAAATGTCGCTCTAGCTCCAATTATTCTAGCTCCAACAGCCGTCCTTTATAATTAGACTCTGTAGCTGTTTAGTCTTTGTTTGGTTTCTTAATGCGTTAATAATGGTACAAATGCTTTTTCAAACATCCTCGGCTCCTATGAATCAAATTTAGGTCACCCGTCGTACTGTTTTTACATGCTTTTATTCATTTGAAAAAATATTTCCTTTCTTTCTTTTGGTGTGTTCTCACTCCCATTAAATCCTTATTAGGTTCCCCCTAATTGTCAAACTAACTGTTGGGTCAACCTCAGTCGTATCTGGCCGTAAAACAGCACATTAGGCCCTGGTGAGGGATATATGTGGTATTTCATCGGAGATGGAGTAATGCTGGGGTTTTATGGTTAAGTACCAGTTCACGCCCACGCCATTTGTTTCGCATTAGGCTGGAGGTTTTGTAAATCAGATCAATATGTTTGCCGTGATGTGATTCCTTGCCGGGATCTCCCGAGTCGTTCTTTCCTCCACTACTTTTCTTATGGGACCGGTTGTCGATGCACACTCACTCCACCCACCCCTCCCATCCATCTCTCTCTCTCTATCCCTCCCTCCATCTCCACCTCAATCTATTTCCATTTTCTGAATGTAGCAATTTGTAGTGTGACATGGCTGAGATTAGGATGGGATGCAGTCGGAGGCGGATTGCATTGGACATGGTCCTGCTCCCATGGCGTGGGGTCACATGACAAAGATGGGGAATTGTGGGATGGGGTCATCAGTTACCTCGAGGAAACGAGCGGGTCTTCTGGTCGCTCCGATGGCCCCCGGGGGTGCCTGGGATAGATCCGAGGGAAAGCCCCAGAGAAAGTCCTGAACCAGTGTCATTTATTAAAAGTGACAAGTTATTTCTAAGTATAGTTCCTTTTTCTTTTTTGCCCTCTGTCCACAAATCACACAGATATGATAACTGTAAGGATGACCCCCTCTTTTTACATATACACATCTTCCATTCAGTCTGGGAACATTTTGTATTCTGTTTAAGGACCTAGTTATTATTGTTTGAAATCAGGAATTATTAACAGCTATGAAAATATTTCAATATGCGTTCAAAAGTTTGTTGTAAAACGTTTGTCTTTGTAAATGAAAACCATCTTGTTGCATCTAAAACAATCCACTTCAACATCTATTTTGGTGGCGTAGTCAGATTCTCATAATTCTTATATTACTGTAAAGCGTAATATTAGATTTTCTTAAACGATATTATTGTATTCTACAATGAGCCTCCTTTCCCCTGTGGAGTGGTGTGGTCCTTTTGACCTCCTCCCCCTCCCCCTTTACAGCCGGCCCCAACTGCGTTAATGATATATGACAGAAATTTCCTTGTGCTGGTTCAGTGGCAAGAAAGGTCCTGGCTAGTCTATATCAATCCATCTGTCTTATGTCCCCATGTCTTCAGTTACCGCTTGATGGAAACCTGCTGCTGCCTCCTCTTGCCAATTGAAATCAGATCTCCTCTACAGCCCGGTGTAATATTGATCCATATTCAACACCCAAGCTGCCAATCAATCACTATTGATTTACAATAAAAAACACTCCTATGCTTGTTCAGCACCACATTCGATGTGGTGGAAGAAAAAACAGCATTGTGCCTTTACCATGCAGGGACCAGAGCAATATAAATATGTGAGGAAAGGAAAATGTATTCTTGGTTTGAAACCATGACAACATGGTTAGTGTACACCATCAAGTGCTTACAACAGAAACAATGTTCCACTCCAGTCATGTGAAACGACGATCCACTCTAGTCATGTGAAACGACGATCCACTCTAGTCATGTGAAACGACGATCCACTCTAGTCATGTGAAACGACGATCCACTCTAGTCATGTGAAACGACGATCCACTCTAGTCATGTGAAACGACGATCCATTCCTGTCATGTGAAACGACGATCCACTCTCGTCATGTGAAACGACGATCCATTCCTGTCATGTGAAACGACGATCCACTCTAGTCATGTGAAACGACGATCCACTCTCGTCATGTGAAACGACGATCCATTCCTGTCATGTGAAACGACGATCCACTCTAGTCATGTGAAACGACGATCCACTCTAGTCATGTGAAACGACGATCCACTCTCGTCATGTGAAACGACGATCCACTCTCGTCATGTGAAACGACGATCCACTCCAGTCATGTGAAACGACGATCCACTCTAGTCATGTGAAACGACGATCCACTCTAGTCATGTGAAACGACGATCCACTCTAGTCATGTGAAACGACGATCCACTCTAGTCATGTGAAACGACGATCCATTCCTGTCATGTGAAACGACGATCCATTCCTGTCATGTGAAACGACGATCCACTCTAGTCATGTGAAACGACGATCCACTCTAGTCATGTGAAACGACGATCCACTCTAGTCATGTGAAACAAACCAATAACAATTGTTTAATGGGACAACATTTCTATTAGGAGTCATGTATTGAAGAAGTCCTGCCCTGTTTATAAATTAGCATATATCTCTATTGCAGTGGGGAAGTATAACTGTCATGTCAAATCTGTCTGAAATATAAATGGAAGGCGTTAGGCTTTAAATGTGGGTTCAGCCATGTGCACTTCAGATTGATTTCTACATGTTAATACAATGACAAGACTTCCTGTGGCTTGATATGAATTGGCCTCTCGTTATCCCACCCTCATACACAGACATGCTCTCTCCCTCCCACACCCTCACTATTAGAGCCCAGTGTTGAGTATAGAGCAGCCTTAGTAGCTCCTGATCATGTCTTAGTCCTCCCCCCCGACCCACTGTCAAATAACTGTTCCCATCCAGCCGGTCCGAGTCCCGGCGCAGGCCCATGGACATCTGAAATATATTATCCCCAATCTCTGACATCCAGGAGTTTACAGTTTTATAATGATGGGGAAAACCACATGTCCCTGGAGGGAGCGCACATTTTTGGGATACCTCCCCATCTGTTTGGTTCTAAACTCAGGCCGGACCAACAGGACAGCACGGCACATTTTACCAGCCCTGGTCCAGCCAGTCTGGAACTCATTACATTGTGTGATAAGGCAAATTCAATATTCGTTCCCTCCTCAGTGACTGTGGCACCGTCTCTCGCCTGGTTGTCCCTGTGTATGTACTGGTTGTTTGTTTGTCCTGGAGAGGCTGACTGAGGGTTAATGCAGGGACCGGGCCAGCCAGGTTGGAGGCGACGCTAAACCTGAGCTGCCTGGCATTGCTCTGCTCTCTCACGGCTGGCCTTGTTTGGACTGCAGCTCCGGTTTGCTTTCTTAGAGGGAAGCTGAGCCCTCATAATCACTGGTCCTTCCTTTGGATGGGGAGCGTTGCACAGACAGGAGGGAGTGATGACATAGTCCGAAAGGCCTTGCCAGTCCACCGTCGTGCTCTTAGCATATTTATTTTCTCTGCTCATTGTATGGTTTAAGTCACATCGTATTATGTTCGACCCTTATGCACGTGCAGATCACTCTGATGGGATGAGGTATATGCTATTGACCTGTGGGCTTTGTCTTCACAAATCATTGTGGGGATTACTGACTGGCTGACCTGAGTGTAATCTTTATCAGTCTAAATGACCATATCCTCTGCTTTTGGCTGCTTCATACGTGAACTGATAGACCCTTGACAGATAGAGGAAACCTGACCATTTTCAGAGGATACTTGTAAGATCTTAACCGTTTCAATATAAGAACAAGTGTTCTTCTTGTTTTAGACTACCGAACGGGGCCGCCGGAAAACGTGTGGCGGGACGGCATTTGCCACAGCACTTTTCAATCAGGTGTGGCAGCGCCACACCACTTTTGATTTAGTTTAATAACATATATCGACACAAAATAAAATATATTGAGACAAAGCATTAAAAAGAGGGGCAAAGTGCTGTTTTTTAGACCAATTTGCCTCATGATTTGTCAACTCACACACACTGAGTGCTGCTGCAGGCTCTTTGCATGTCTTGACCAATCAGATTAACGGAAATCACAGATCGTGCAGGCCGGGCACCCCGCTCTCCACTTACCTCCAGTATTTATTTAGCAAGCATTGATAAGACATCACTCCCAACAGACACAAGCAAAAACTCTTCCATAAATGTAGCAGCGTATACATCTAAACATTAGAGATCTGACATGCTGTTTTGCATGGAAGTGAGACATATTTTTCATTCTGATCAACTGTAGGCTACTATCAACAGCAGCTGCATAGTCTAGCCTACTCTGCGCCCTGTCCCTCTAGCCAGGGTAAACAAAGTGGTAACATTGTGTCTTTATAGCCCATTTGTTTTTGAGAATTTGGTTTATATTCAAACTTGGGTTGACTAGGCAACCTAGACTTTTTCAATCCCAAATGATTAACTGGAATTAATCAATAAACACAATAGCTAACAGACTGTGAGGAAATGTTTCATTAGGCCTACAGTTGCATAGGGAAGGACAACACAATGTAAACCTGGATAAAGCAAGCTCAGCCCAGTGAGTTTTATTGTCCAATCATGTTGCTTTCTCTGTGTCTGTGTATAGGAAACCCCCCAATCCTTCTTTATTCAAATATAATTCATATGAACAAGTACAAGGTTGCTGCAGTTTGACAGGTTTTTCATCCTCCCCAAGTTCACAAGTTTTTCCAATAGATTTTTTCAAAGGATGTGACCACGATTACAAAAACTCTGGTCCCATCACAGCCCATGTTGTAACTTTTTTACAACAGATGAATCACATAATACTGTATTAGCTACAAAGTTGTAACTGGTTCGGTTATCAGATCAGGAAAAACTACTGGTCTCCGAATAGTTTTCCCGCCACACCACTCTGAGACCTGTTGTGCCACGTCTGCTACCGAGAAAGTTTTATTCAAATGCCACTGTTGTGTTTTGTTATTGAAATGGCTTGTCGAATCGAATAGGGTCAACCTGGCCTGACATTACAATCTCATTGTAACCAGTGGAGAGTGAAAGACAATAGCAGTAGTGTAGCTTCACCAGAACACAGTGAGATTGAAGGAGGGGGGCAGAGTGAGTGGCTCCTCCAGATGGAGATCCAGGATAACAGCCCTTTTCCAAGGATTCCATAATAGGAATCTACCCAGGCTCGCATTTTAAGTTGTGCAAACCACGAGGAATGAGCAGAGAGAGAGAGAGAGAGAGAGAGAGAGAGAGAGAGAGAGAGAGAGAGAGAGAGAGAGAGAGAGAGAGAGAGAGAGAGAGAGAGAGAGAGAGAGAGAGAGAGAGAGAGAGAGAGAGAGAGAGAGAGAGAGAGAGATAGGGATAGTGGAGATTATGTGGAGTGAAATGGACAACCCACATGGCTTCACCTCTCTTGTGCAAGTGCCAAATAGACACTGTCAGGAAAGTCTCAGGTCATGTGGTCTACAATAGTCAAAGAACAGCCTTGCAAAAAGGGCTCTTTTTTTCAGTCACAGAGGTGCATGACAAGATTTGTTTTTGTTTTCTGTTGGGAAAGGTGAAAGTATGACATGCAGTTCAGGAAGGTCAGTGTTGGGGTTAAGAGGTCGCAACCTCTTTGGTACCTGAGCAATCTCATATGGTTTAGCCTTTTCTCAGGCTCTTCTAAAATGGGGTTGAAAGATGTGTGTGTGTGTGTGTGTGTGTTTGTGTGTGTGTGTGTGTGTGTGTTTGTGTTTGGTTGAATGGTAGGTTCCCTAGTGATCTATCATCAGCAGCAGAAACACAGATAGGATGGCAGCTACTGCAGCTAATCAGCGTAAGACAGATTGGCAGGACTTTCTCAGTTAAGATGCATAACACCAGGAACAGAAGGAGTCAGAAAGACTGAGTACAGTGGTTGTTGAACGTTGACCTCTCATACAAATAAAGAGTATGTAGAACAACTGTATAATCATCCAATGAAAATGCTTTTTCCTAACCAAAGTGTTTTCTTCTTGTCATACATAACAATTGGCTATTATTTTTCTTGTGTCAGTTCTACCAAACATAACGTAGTCGTCCCCCAATGTCTCTAAAGCTGCATTTTTCTCAAAGATAGTCTATTTGTGTACAGATTGGCCTGTCACTTTGTGAAACAACATTCCTGATGTTTTATTGTTGCTCTGCCATCACCCTCTCTTCCTGTTTACAAAGTGGTTTTTTGTCGTTTGAGGGAAGTAAACTTCATCAGGTCGACACTGAGGTGTGCTTCTCATGTCACTCAGTGGAGCTTTCCCCTAATGAAATGCTGCATACAGATTTTTGCCTGCGGGCTCAGGGGGATAAGACCGTGGAAACAGAATGAAAAGAGCCCCTTTCCACATTCACACACACACACAAAAACACACACACACACACACACACACACACACACACACACACACACACACACACACACACACACACACACACACACACACACACACACACACACACACACACACACACACACACACACACACACACTTGCTTGAGTGCATCCATGTGAAGAGATCCAAATCTGCAATTTATTCAAATATTGATATTTCTACTTGTCAGGAGAAAGGTGCCTTGAAATTTCCTCTGAGTACTCCTGTCATAAAAATGGCAAAAAATATGTCAGATCATTCATAAATGGAGTTCAGCACTCTGAAGTCAGTAGGGAACAGCAAAATATATATATATGCTTGTCAATGAAGAATAGGAGCAATATTAAAGAGACTAACACTTCCTCTTCCATCATGTCAAGGAATCAGCCATTGCAGGCCCATAGTGTAAACTTGTGTAGCAGTTTGTGTGTGTGTGTGTGTGTGTGTGTGTGTGTGTGTGTGTGTGTGTGTGTGTGTGTGTGTGTGTGTGTGTGTGTGTGTGTGTGTGTGTGTGTGTGTGTGTGTGTGTGTGTGTGTGTGTGTGTGTGTGTGCATAATATATTTGAATGTGTACATATGTATGTATATTTATCTTCATGTGAATGAGTGTGTGTGCAGGCCATGTTGTGACTCCTGCTTAGATCTGTTTGTTGTCTCCTCTATCGAGACACACCATTTCCCATCCTGCTTCAGCCAATGGGAGCGTGGCCCCCCTGCAGAGGTCCGTAACTGGACGCTGCCCTCCATGTGGTTTGAATTAGGGCCCCTGAAGCTGTGAAGGACGCCTCGAATGACGTGAGGCACTCACACACAAATTCCAATCTGCTGAACGGTGGTGGAAAATAGTTTTTTTTTCGGGAAACCTCCACGATTTTTTTGGCTCGGGCCAGGGGCGATTAAAACAGGGTGGAAACCAATAACTCAATGAATCATGACCATTTGTCCTATGAGGTCTGCCTCACTCAGTCACACCCACATGCCCGTCCAAATCAGCTCTCTCAGATTAGAGCTTTTCAAACTAAACCAGAGAAAAATCTTGTTCAGTATTCCCTTGGCTGAATGGAAGTCTCAACACTGGGAGCAGATGAGGCAGACAAGGTTCAGATAATGCATGAGGCAGACAAGGTTCAGATAATGCATGAGGCAGACAAGGTTCAGATAATGCATGAGGCAGACAAGGTTCAGATAATGCATGAGGCAGACAAGGTTCAGATGCATGAGGCAGACAAGGTTCAGATAATGCATGAGGCAGACAAGGTTCAGATAATGCATGAGGCAGACAAGGTTCAGATAATGCATGAGGCAGACAAGGTTCAGAAAAAAGACAAGGTTCAGATAATGCATGAGGCAGACAAGGTTCAGATAATGCATTTCAGATAATGCATGAGGCAGCTTTTATGCCATTTAGCAGACTTTTATCAGTCATCATGTGTGCATACATTCTACGTATGGTTCAGATAATGCATGAGGCAGACAAGGTTCAGATAATGCATGAGGCAGACAAGGTTCAGATAATGCATGAGGCAGCGAGGCTCCATTGTGCGAAGGCGATACAGAAAAGGATCCAGTATCTCTCTCCGTTGGTCATGTGACACTAGAGTTCATAGCTGTTGACGAGGAGCGGTTTGGCACAGTTTGGGACCCATCTGGGTGGCGCAGATACCCAGACAGAGGAGCTATTTTACAGCTAGGCATCTGTGTGGCTGAAGAGATATTTAGCATATGCTGCTATACCGGAGAATATGCTTCCACATTGCCAGTCATAGATTAGTGCTTATTTCCTAAAGCTCCATGGAAACTCTGATAGATGCAGTACAATACAAAGTTGGCTACGTGAATAATAATTGTTGTATCTTTGTTGCTTTGGTAGAAAACACATCCTATTCGACTTTGTAATGACTCCGTTGATTTAAAAAATATATATATAAAAAAATGAATGAAACTATATCATTTTCACTATTTATTTCACTGTAGCCTGCAATCACTCCTGCAACCCTGTACATGTGACTAATCAACACTGAATCTGAATTTCTGGATCTGAATCTGAATGGCTAATGTAAAGGCTAGGACCGTGGCTGGCAGGTTGAGACAATGCCTGTCCATCTCCATCTACCTGCATGCCACCTTTCATACAGTGTGTCCACAGTGGTGGTGGGGGGGGGGGGGCATGCTCAGTCGTCTGGGCTGCAACACGGACCAGTGCTCTGCTGACAGGGAGAGAGAAAACGTTTACCGCCTCAGTCCTCCATTAACTCCGTGAAGACACTTGAAAATAATGATATGGATTGGGTTGGTTTTGGCAATGGCTTCCACAAAGGAACGATTACTTGTTGATAGAGTAATAATATAGTTAGGTGTTATCGGAGTATGTGTGCATTTCCGAGTAGTCAAACTAGTCTGTATAGAAGAACTCTATCTGTTCATATATGTGTACGTGAAATGTGTGTGTCTCATAAGATTACACACCACTTCCCACAATCAAACAGCGACATCTTCCTCAAACTATTCAAATGAAGGCATACAAAACTGGATGTAACAACATTGCCTGATAATGACGGCCTTATAGATCCTTTTGTCTTCCATATCTCTTTCTCTCCCTTTCCTCTCTCCACAAGGCTGTCACACATTCACCCCCTAACAGAGAGCTCTTCCACAGAGATCAGGAGCTCCGTTCCTGTCAGCGGTGCTTTGTCACGTAGCAGAGTAGCGTGGAACTCACCCAGAGCTGTTGAACAAACATCAGTCCAGCCTGTCAATAGCACCTCCGCAAACTAATTGCCTGTTAAATTAACCATCCCCGAAGCTGCCCACACACACTTTGACTCTAAGCGCACCTTGTTAGAGGACAAGAGATACTCTTCTGTTTGACACCTTGCTTTTATTCCTACCATTTTTGTAGCTGTGCACAGTCCAGTGACCGTGAGATGGCTTTTTTGTAATTCATACAGAAAACCTAGGGTACAATTAGGTGGGTGTGATTTTACTTCACAAAGCAAGGGTTACAGTATGTATCATTTTATTTTTCTTGTTTCACTCATTGCATGGTCATAGACAGTTCACCTTGGACCATCTGTTATTGTTGTGTTTTTCCCCTAGTCATTAGACGGTAGTGGTGTAGTAGCCCGTTGGTTTGTCTGTAAGCCTGTATTAACAGTGCTGTGGGATTGACACAGCTGGGAAGAGCAGCTTGAGGCTCTACGCTCAGGTATACACAGCGGGGTTCAAAGCTCCTTCCTGAATCCTGATCAGAGCGCTACCTTGGCCAACCGATGGCCTATTAAATATACATGGGCAGGGGTCAGATCTGCAGGTCCCCGCTTCCTCCCAGTCATGTGCACTTAAGCGGAAGGGCTGGGCAACAATAAAAACCTCCTCTCGCTCCAGTGAGCTCTCCCCTGACACCTCCACCTCCAGTGTGTACGTTAAGGACAGCGCTCACCTAGCGCTGCATTACAACCCTGCCTTTGTGAATAGGCCAAATGGTGGATTTTCTTTACACTTGTCATGATATATTTATATTCAATAACACCCAAGACCACTCTGCCTCTCCATCCTCTAGACGTTGATACAAAGAGAACAGGTTTTAACTGTAGTTTTACTGTGGTGTAATGGTTGGAAGTGTGATAAGGCAGGCTAGGAGGCAGAAACAGCGAGGAATGCTGCGGTGGTCCTTCATGCCCAGGCGTGAGTAATATATTCAGAGTGACAGTCACTCTGCGTTGTTCGTTAAACCTGCTCTGTCGGCCTAATGAAGTGGAGCAGCAGTTTATCAATTCACCCAGAGGTGAGCCACTTGTGTCGGGGGGGCCTTTTACCAGGCGTCACAGTGGTCGGGTTGGTGCCCCTTTCACCTCCAGCGAGTGTCCAACGAGACAGCGGCTTTGACAGCGACAACGGGACACACAAGCTTTCAGCGGGAGATCCACTAAACAGGATCGGTGGGCATTGTTGTCATCCTATGAAAGAAGCAGACAGAGAAGAAGCAGATAGATAGACGAGAAAGGGTGTTGACTGAATCGGAAAGAGGATCGTGAAAGGAGATGTAAAAACTGCCTATGTGGTTGTTCATCTACAGAATCAGGAACACAGCACAGCATAGTGTACACAGCACAGTGTACATCCATAACACACAACTCAGGGGTTTCTCCATCAACAATCCCCCCCCCCGTAACTACGTCCCATCCTCCCCCACTATTCCTTCCTCCATTCCACATTGCTTGTGTTCATTTAGACAGCAGTGACCTGCCTTGTACACACATCAGCCCTTTCTCTCATGAGTAATTGCGATGGTCTCCTGGAGGATAATGTGGTTTAAACTCCACGTCGCCTGTCTATTAGGAGAGACATGATGGCAACCACAAATAATAAAATACATATTTATTCCTCTATATGTGACGCTAACTAGGCAACATATCAAGCGGGTGCTGCTGCTAATGGTCTCTCTCTGTCTGATATGGTACCCTCTATTCCATTTCCCAAGGGCCTCGCCTCCACATATCTTCTGCTTCATTTTCCACGGGAGCCCGGTCGTAAATGCACATACACCTCATATATATTTGATAGTTAATATTTATCCTCGCTAGGGAAGTGCACTTTACATGCGGTAACATACGATTACCTGTGATTCGTATGGCAAAGAAACAAAAAAATCGATGTGGATATATAATTCATGACAGAGGGGCTATCAGTTTTTATGGCTCTCTATCCAGGCTCATTAAATTTTTATCATAATTGACTGGAAGCAGGAGTTTTTAAAGCATGTTTCATTCCCTCACTTTCTACCTTTAATAATTAAGTCAAGTTTAATTGGTTGTATTTTGAAGCACCTAGATGATAGCACTTTCCATATTCAGAATCATTAATTATAGACGATGATATGTTATGCATTAGTGTGTCAATTTATTTATTCAGTAAGGCAGAGAAGGTATGTCATTGCCTAAAAATCATAAGAAAAAAAAACTATTATCTCACCCGCTTCAAACACCCCTTTTGGCTGTTTAATGCCATGATATGGCGCTGTCTCTCAAAACTCCCTCAAGAACTATGAACCCTGAATCGACTCCACTGATTGGTGGTCAAGTTGCTCTCTTGACGGCAGATTGACAGAAGAAAAATTGCTCTTTCAAATTTCACCCTTCATTCGCTGCAGTTGTTCTTCCACACATCAACTCTCTCCTCCGTGTCTGAGACAGACAGAGGCTTTATCCATTAGACGGTAGCAGGGCGGACGACTGGACAGATTGAGGTGGGATGGAGGACACAGGGCTGGAAGACAATCCTACATTTGAGCACTCTGAAGGAAAATCAATCATGTCATCATAAGTGAGAAGTATGGATGAATTTCATCAGCTGGTTTCTGTCCCGTTCATGCCACTGGCTCCCTGACTGGTCTGTCCTGCTGACTGGCTGCCTCAGTGACCCCTGGATTTAAGAAGGGGAGGATTCTGAGATCTGTTGTAATAAGAGAGATCGGTCGGTAGTCTCAGGGCAGTTCTCTAGTAGTGTGTTAAGTGCACAACTGCTGGGAACCTCTGATGGTTTCCCCTGACAATGTGGTAATGGTTTAACCATCTGATTTTAAACTAAAAATATTGAATGATTTCGTAAGAAGATGTTTCACAACAATCTCCAAATATGAGGAAGTGTTTTAAAGGGCACCAGGACTTTGTCTCTTGACATCTTTACCCATTGTTTCATGAGGTCATATATGAGCACTAAAAGCACTGTGGGTATAGGGTGTGAAACGATCCAAAATGGATGAAAGTGATGACATGGAAAGCAGCGAGGAGAAATCGACAGCTAGTTTACAGCCTTGTTGTTGATTCAAGCGACAGAGAGAGAGAGAGAGAGAGTGATCGAGAGAGTGAGAGAGAGAGTGGGAGAGAGAGCGAGAGAGAGAGCGAGAGAGAGCAAGAGCGAGAGAGAGTGCGAGAACAAGAGAGAGAGAGAGTGTGCGCGTGAGAGAGACAGAGAGAGAGAAGGGGTTGGTTAAAGTGGTGATAAATTTAATGGAAAAATCAAATACAAAACAAATTCATTCCTCTCCACTTGATGCTTGAGTCGTTCCTTTCTTGGCCTGTCTTAAGCCTTTAAAATAAACTGTCACTCCTTATCGATTGAATCTGAATTGTTACTGAGATTTCTGAAAAGTAGTCTTGACACACACTGTGCAAATGGTAATCTTGGGAGATGAGAACATGCAGACTGAACAGCTAACACTTCAGACTTCAAATAAAAGGGCTTTTCTTCTCGCCTTTCAAATCTAACTTAATGCACTTTGTAGGATTGCACATTTCATTGATTAATGTGTTGTACTACAGGATATACATATAGAGTATATCAACAGCATTGCTAATAAGGTGTCAAGTTTAACCCTTGCTTGCTGATAGACAGAAGGAAGCCATGCCCTTCATCATTTGAATTGTTCATACACAACAACAATAACAACAACAACAACAGAACATGAAATGGTTGTGTCACAGTGTGTTTACCATTTGCGTCATATCAGTGATGGAGATGCCATGATCAATTTCAACTGATATCATATTAAATGTTCAACGACCAGATAAATGAACATTGTAAGTGACAGATAGTGAAGTCAGCATGCCATGGTATGATTCATTTTACAGTATGTGTCGAGTACGGTGTGTTAATTGAAGATAGAGAGGTTTGTGTTCAGCAGTGTAGCTGTGTGCCAGGTAGAACTGGGAGAGACAGAGCTCTGCTTGTATCAACTCATCCACTAGCTGACAAGCCTGCAGCAGGAGAAAAGGATTTCTCGGGATTGAGTGCCATTTTCTCTTCTTTAACAAGGAACTTAGTGTGTAAAGGAGATCTGTCAGGATGAAGTGCAGCTTGACTGCTGCCACCCTCCCTCTCTGTCTCTCTTCCACCCCTCCTCCACTCTGTCTCGCTCCCTCTCTCCGCCCGTACCTCTCTCCCACTCCCTCACTATCTCTCTCTTTCGTGCTCTCTCGCTCTCTCTCTCCACTCAATGGTTCCCTCAGGGGATCTTCCTTGAGCATTAGCAGAACACATCCAATGTCCCAGCTACATGATTCCATGATATGATTTGTACCGGGGATTGACAATAATCCCCAAATAAAGTTGAAAGTGAAAGACTCTCAATAAGAGACACAGACAAGCAAAACCAAACCTTTTACAGATTTTCGTTGTCTTCCAGAGCATGGAAAAGGAATTGGCTTTGCATTAGATAATGGCATTTTAGCAACAAATCCAGCATGATGTTTTGTCTTTTATGCTCATAATTAATTCCTACACAGGAACCTCTTTGATATACATAATGCATCACACGCTCATTTAAATGTTCAGTTCCTCTGTTTTTGTAGTAGTTTATCATTACTCTTTACCTCTGCGTGTTTGGAAGAGTATGTTACTCACTTGTAGACAAAGATATCTGCTGGAGTTGGAGAATGTCATAAATTGACAATGCCATTACAGTTACTTCTTAATCCTTTTGGCTCAGCATCAGTAAGAGCTAACTTTTTACCTCAAGTGGACAGGGATGAGATTCACCCGCATGTTTTAATCAGTCTGCTAGCTTCAGAAGTTTGGGTTAAAGAAGAAAAACACATCCATGGCTAATTTAAAATGTACTCTTGCATCCGTGATTGAAAACAGCCTCACAGGTGAGCAAGAGAAAGACAATTAGTGCATTTCCGCCAGAGAAGGAGCTGCATACTAAAACACACTGAGTACTATTTCTCCATCTGGCCCCTAGTGTGCAGGGAGCAGCAGCTGAGGTCTGGTTTCAGCCGTCAATCACTGCAGCCTCACTGTGGGGTGTGTATCCTGGTGAGATAGCCTAGCGCCAGTCATTAGCCAGCACTGCCAAACTGTACTGGGAACTGCCCTGCCCCACTCTTCACGGCGGTTTAAATATCCCCAGCACTGTGACAGGATCAGTTTAGTGATGTGTTGGATTGATCTCCTCTTTAAAGTTTGGCCTGAGGCGACTCTAATTGGGAACGAGGCTGACTCCCACTTCCCTCTCTCCCTCAACTGTCAGTCAGTGCTTTGTTTACTGAGGACATGCCCAGACCTATTTACTGAATAAAGAGGAGACGTGGTGAGGATGCTGCTGATCACACCGAGGCCCACAGCGGGGTCTCACCACACTGGGGAGGGAACTCCGTTTTGGACTTTTTCGGCTACTGACAGTTAGTAACTTCCACAGTAACCATCACATGGAAGAGAGGTTTGTTTTTTCTTTGTTTATCCTATGTACCCTACGAGGCATGGAGTACAGACAAGGTGCTTGTGTACCTCAGGGGAATTATTCTGACACCTTCCAACAGTATGCAACATATGAGAGGATGTTTACAAGGAAAAACACAGGAGGAAATGTGTTTCACTTCCACCATCTTACATATGCTGCTTGTGGAAAATGAAAACCCAATTTGACAATCCTCCTGAGATAGCTGGAGATTTCCTGATACACAGCAGCTTATTGTATTTGTTCAGCTTGCTGTAGGGCAGAAACCCTGAAATCTATAAGCCCCTAAAACCTTATAACCAAACCATCTGCAGGTGTCTTGGCTACTGCCTTCCAGTGGACCGTTCTGGAGGAGAGTGCTTTCGCCCAATAGACCACTTCCTAGTTCCTTTGAATGAATGCCTCCTCAGATTAACATTCTCGTTTAGGATGTTTTCAGTGGCGGTGAATGACAGAGCCTTTGGTTGCGCTGGAGAGGCAGGTCCATTGATGCCCATAGGGATTTATGAATGATGAAGTGCAGGGCCAGCCACTATCAGAGGAACACAACACTGCTCTTAATAGAAAAGCATTTAACAGGGAGAGAGGAGGGGGGCTGGGGGGGGGGCTTTCTGACACTCTACTGATAAGAGGCAGCTCTTCAGAGGTGATGGCGGTTACAATGAAAGACGATGGGGTGATGGGAATACAATGACACACATGTTGCGTCTGACAGCCGGTGATTTAGACGTGGGGGAATAGCTGGGCTGGGAACACAGTTTCTCTACGAGCCCCCATTTAACGCACTAGCATAGCATCGCCATAGTATCAACTAAGATACATGTAATTGTAGATTCTACAGATATATATATTTGGGCATTAAACTCTGGGCTCAAACAAAAAAATGCTTGTCATATGTACCTACTGTGCTGTACATTGTAGTATGAGCAAGATGAGGAGGAGACGAAGAGGGATAGAGAGGAGTGAGAGCAGTGTCTCAGAGAGAGAGAGAGAGAGAGAGAGAGAGAGAGAGAGAGAGAGAGAGCTGTCAGTTTGAGGAATGAGTAGGATAAGAGGAAGGGAACGACTTGGCAGATGGGCAGAAGAAACTGGCATCGCACTTATCAATTAAACATGTAAACAGCGAAAGCAGGCAGGGACAGAGACAGTTAAATAAACATTACACCACACTGGAATTACGGTACACTCTGAAAACGCCACCATTTTAAACTGTCTCCTCTCCCTCCTTAGTTCCCCATCCTTAACCCAGCCTTAGTTCTCCATCCTTAACCCAGCCTTAGTTCTCCATCCTTAACCCAGCCTTAGTTCTCCATCCTTAACCCAGCCTTAGTTCTCTATCCTTAACCCAGACTTAGTTCTCCATCCTTAACCCAACCTTAGTTCTCCATCCTTAACCCAGCCTTAGTTCTCCATCCTTAACCCAGCCTTAGTTCTCCATCCTTAACCCAGCCTTAGTTCTCCATCCTTAACCCAGCCTTAGTTCTCCATCCTTAACCCAGCCTTAGTTCCCCATCCTTAACCCAGCCTTAGTTCCCCATCCTTAACCCAGCCTTAGTTCTCCATCCTTAACCCAGCCTTAGTTCTCCATCCTTAACCCAGCCTTAGTTCTCCATCCTTAACCCAGCCTTAGTTCTCCATCCTTAACCCAGCCTTAGTTCTCCATCCTTAACCCAGCCTTAGTTCTCCATCCTTAACCCAGCCTTAGTTCTCCATCCTTAACCCAGCCTTAGTTCCCCATCCTTAACCCAGCCTTAGTTCCCCATCCTTAACCCAGCCTTAGTTCTCCATCCTTAACCCAGCCTTAGTTCTCCATCCTTAACCCAGCCTTAGTTCTCCATCCTTAACCCAGCCTTAGTTCTCCATCCTTAACCCAGCCTTAGTTCCCCATCCTTAACCCAGCCTTAGTTCCCCATCCTTAACCCAGCCTTAGTTCTCCATCCTTAACCCAGCCTTAGTTCTCCATCCTTAACCCAGCCTTAGTTCTCCATCCTTAACCCAGCCTTAGTTCTCCATCCTTAACCCAGCCTTAGTTCTCCATCCTTAACCCAGCCTTAGTTCTCCATCCTTAACCCAGCCTTAGTTCTCCATCCTTAACCCAGCCTTAGTTCTCCATCCTTAACCCAGCCTTAGTTCTCCATCCTTAACCCAGCCTTAGTTCTCCATCCTTAACCCAGCCTTAGTTCTCCATCCTTAACCCAGCCTTAGTTCTCCATCCTTAACCCAGCCTTAGTTCTCCATTCTTAACCCAGGCTTAGTTCTCCATCCTTAACCCAGCCTTAGTTCCCCATCCTTAACCCAGCCTTAGTTCCCCATCCTTAACCCAGCCTTAGTTCTCCATCCTTAACCCAGCCTTAGTTCTCCATCCTTAACCCAGCCTTAGTTCCCCATCCTTAACCCAGCCTTAGTTCTCCATCCTTAACCCAGCCTTAGTTCTCCATCCTTAACCCAGCCTTAGTTCTCCATCCTTAACCCAGCCTTAGTTCTCCATCCTTAACCCAGCCTTAGTTCTCCATCCTTAACCCAGCCTTAGTTCCCCATCCTTAACCCCCCATCCTTAACCCAGCCTTAGTTCTCCATCCTTAACCCAGCCTTAGTTCTCCATCCTTAACCCAGCCTTAGTTCTCCATCCTTAACCCAGCCTTAGTTCTCCATTCTTAACCCAGCCTTAGTTCTCCATCCTTAACCCAGCCTTAGTTCTCCATCCTTAACCCAGCCTTAGTTCCCCATCCTTAACCCAGCCTTAGTTCTCCATCCTTAACCCAGCCTTAGTTCTCCATCCTTAACCCAGCCTTAGTTCCCCATCCTTAACCCAGCCTTAGTTCCCCATCCTTAACCCAGCCTTAGTTCTCCATCCTTAACCCAGCCTTAGTTCCCCATCCTTAATCCAGCCTTAGTTATCCATCCTTAACCCAGCCTTAGTTCTCCATCCTTAACCCAGCCTTAGTTCTCCATCCTTAACCCAGCCTTAGTTCTCCATCCTTAACCCAGCCTTAGTTCCCCATCCTTAACCCAGCCTTAGTTCTCCATCCTTAACCCAGCCTTAGTTCTCCATCCTTAACCCAGCCTTAGTTCCCCATCCTTAACCCAGCCTTAGTTCTCCATCCTTAACCCAGCCTTAGTTCTCCATCCTTAACCCAGCCTTAGTTCCCCATCCTTAACCCAGCCTTAGTTCTCCATCCTTAACCCAGCCTTAGTTCCCCATCCTTAACCCAGCCTTAGTTCTCCATCCTTAACCCAGCCTTAGTTCTCCATCCTTAACCCAGCCTTAGTTCCCCATCCTTAACCCAGCCTTAGTTCTCCATCCTTAACCCAGCCTTAGTTCCCCATCCTTAACCCAGCCTTAGTTCTCCATCCTTAACCCAGCCTTAGTTCTCTATCCTTAACCCAGCCTTAGTTCCCCATCCTTAACCCAGCCTTAGTTCTCCATCCTTAACCCAGCCTTAGTTCCCCATCCTTAACCCAGCCTTAGTTCTCCATCCTTAACCCAGCCTTAGTTCTCCATCCTTAACCCAGCCTTAGTTCCCCATCCTTAACCCAGCCTTAGTTCCCCATCCTTAACCCAGCCTTAGTTCTCCATCCTTAACCCAGCCTTAGTTCCCCATCCTTAACCCAGCCTTAGTTCCCCATCCTTAACCCAGCCTTAGTTCCCCATCCTTAACCCAGCCTTAGTTCTCCATCCTTAACCCAGCCTTAGTTCCCCATCCTTAACCCAGCCTTAGTTCCCCATCCTTAACCCAGCCTTAGTTCCCCATCCTTAACCCAGCCTTAGTTCCCCATCCTTAAGGTAATGAAACATATTATTGTTTCAGGGCAGAACTAACAGTCTCCTACTGGAACAGACCTCCCTCGGTGAAAAACTTTAAATCATGAATGAGAACCCGAATCCTGTTGACATTGTCCTCTTTTTGTTGTTGTTGTTAGGTCTTTGAAACATGACTGGTTAATTATGGACTCCTACTGTGGCAGGTTTGATGCACGCAGAGGTGGAGCTCACCAGGAGATCTGAGATGTATCTGTAGGAGAAGAAATGAGTAAAGGGAAATTGAATTAACATTCTGTCTCTTTTTCTTTCTGTCTTATCTCCCTCTACGTTGAGTGCATTTGTGGTCAAATGGGGGGTGAATATCCCCACTTTGACATTCAGCGCAGATGCTATCACGTAGCCTTAGTATTTAAGAACACAGAGAAGGCAGACAGACATCTGTCAGTTGTTGTGTTTGAAGTGAATGTGAGTCGGCCGCTGAAAAACACACTGGACACCAGCCCATTCAGACCACAACGTCTCAGGTGTTTACAAACGGAAGAGAGAGTGACAGCAGAAACCAGAGATGAATGGATGACTGGGGTTGATCTCCAGTCCTCATCCTGTGTGTTAAGTTATTCCTTAGCTGCTGCCCCAGTGGGGTGCAGGGGATCAGGAAGTGCTATCCAGGCAGCAGACAGCCCCTGATAGACTCCATATGAACACTATAGTATGCACAGAGAATTTGGGCTTGTCCTTGCCTATACATAACTTCTGACTGTATGGAGCAGAGTAAAGTAATATCATGCAAATGAGTGGATGGCAACATTAAAAGTGATTGCCAGTAATTATGATTCTCTGCGGTTGTTTAGTAGTATAGCAACGGCAGCAATAGTATGTATAAGAGGTGCACAGTAGCGGTGGTTGTATAACAGTGTATTTTGATATCATTGTCAGAGGAGTGGCCATAGTTGTGTATCTTCTGTCAGCGCTCCTCAGACCTGTATCTCTTTCAGACCTGTATCTCTTTCATACCTGTATCTCTTTCAGACCTGTATCTATTTCAGATCTCTATCTCTTTCAGACCTCTATCTCTTTCAGACCTGTATCTATTTCAGATCTCTATCTCTTTCAGACCTGTATCTATTTCATACCTGTATCTCTTTCAGACCTGTATCTATTTCAGATCTCTATCTCTTTCAGACCTCTATCTCTTTCAGACCTGTATCTATTTCAGATCTCTATCTCTTTCAGACCTGTATCTATTTCATACCCGTATCTCTTTCAGACCTGTATCTATTTCAGATCTCTATCTCTTTCAGACCTCTATCTCTTTCAGACCTGTATCTATTTCAGATCTCTATCTCTTTCAGACCTGTATCTATTTCAGATCTCTATCTCTTTCAGACCTGTATCTATTTCAGATCTCTATCTCTTTCAGACCTGTATCTATTTCAGATCTCTATCTCTTTCAGACCTGTATCTATTTCATACCTGTATCTCTTTCAGACCTCTGTCTCTTTCAGACCTGTATCTATTTCAGATTTGTATCTATTTCAGACGGGTATCTATTTCAGATCTCTATCTATTTAAGATCTGTATCTATTTCAGACCTGTATCTATTTCAGACCTGTATCTATTTCAGGTGGCGTGTCAAGTGAGAGCAGCTATATCTGGCTGGCAATTAAGCAGGCCCTGCCTCCCCTTGATGCTTGATTAGTCCGATTGATGGAGGAGGCCATATGTGGTAGAGTCAAAACTTGGCAGCCAGGCTCCATCCTCCCAAATGAGAGGCTGGCAATAAAGAGGCAGGCTGCCCAGGGACGCTGCACGTATGTGGGCCGGCAGCGCCGTGATGTGGGCCCCCTCTCTGGGGCCTTTCTCTGGAGGCCTAATGGCTGCTGTACTGTCCGGCCAAGTTCCAGTAAGGGCCAGAGGTGGAAACTGGCTGGGGGTGTCACTGTCACTGGACGACCCCTCTGGGGTGCGAGCTGCAGGCTAGAGGGGGGAGTGGGGTTGGTGGTGGAGAAGTGGAGAGAGCCGAAAGCCATGGCCTCCTTCCCAGTCTGGCTCGGAGACAACAAAAAGAGAATGCTTGAGAAGGGGGAAGCAGCGGGAGGAGAGCACAAAGACAAAGGCGCAGGCAAGGTCAGCCCAGCTAATGGGCCTGAGCTGTAGGCTGCCTGGGGCGAGGCACACTTCTGTTCTCTCTCCCACACCACATCAGGCCTTCAAACACCCCCAAGTCTATTTCTCCTCTCCTCTCCTCTCCTCTCCTCTCCTCTCCTCTCCACATCCTCAGGTGATGCACCCCAAAGATCCCATGTTGGTTCCTTGAACACACACCTATTTTAAAATACACACAAACACCTACATGGTATTGCCACGATGATGTGTGGGGTTATTGACGATCACTACTCTCCTCTCCACAACCCCCAACCCCCATAGCATATCCTAGTCTCCCCCCCGCCCCCCCATAGAATTCTGTCAATCACTAAGGAGCTGAACTCTTCAGCTTGGTCTGCTATCCCCTATAGGGCATATTCTCAGTGAGCACAGGCAGGCAGAGAGGCAGGCAGGCTGGCAGGGGGTGGACTTGTTCAAGGAGGCACAGTGTTGTCAGGTTGGCTGCCGCTGCTTGGCTCCACTCACAGACTACTTTAATGTGCAGCGGAGTAGAATAAGTGAGTGGTTGTGGGCACCAGCTGAGCTCAGCCTCGTCTCTGCCTGGTCGCAGTGGGGCGAACTGCTGCCACCTGACACTGGGCACCCCGCTCAGGGCTCCTCTTGGCAACGTGGCACAGCACACATGTCCCCTCATTTGGATGAAGATTCAGACGCACAGCACACAAAAGCTTTGCTCCATCCCCCCCGTTGCCCCCTGCACCCCTCACTCCCTGTCTCCCTCAGTTTCTTTTTCTCTTTCAGTTTTGACAGCATCATAATAATCTGGGTATCTTCTTGATCATGCCCGGTATTTTCTATTCTTTTATCCCCCCATCTTCTTGGAGACGAGTTGGAAATTGCCTGCGTCAGGACTTTGCTAATTAAAGTCATACTTTCAAAAATGCCATAATAACTGTTAATTAGCTTGATGCTATTTTCAGCATAATTTGCTAATTAGTGGAAAACCTGTACAGCGTTTCTCTCTAATTACAGTATGGCTCCGCACGGCGCATCTGTGCCTTGACTCCAAATGATACCATTACAAAGTCCCATATTACGCATTCTCTCAAAACAGATAATTGCCTCCACAGATACTGGGAAACTTCAGTCAGCTGATTTGATGGTAATAAATGGACAGACACAGACACAAGCCTCCCCTAGTTCATGTTTACTCAATATGGAAAGGAAAACATCTTCTGGAAGAGATGCAGTGATTTGGGAATATAATCTATCTAACTGGTAGAGTGATTTGGGTTGGGTGGGTAAAGCACATTTGACAGGAAACTGCCAAAATCAGATAATAGTTTCAACATGAAAACAATAGTGAAACAAATTGCCTACCGATCAACCACCTGCCTCGTACAATCTAGCAAGTAGAGAATCACATAGAATCTCTACATGACCGAAGGATGACCCTAGAACGTGCATACCAGAGACAAATTAGGACTCGTTACATGTGCTGACGAGCATGATTGGCGTGACCTTTGACCCCTCTCAGCTGTGTCCATCCTCCTCCATGCCCTGTGTCTGACAGCCACCAGCAGCCTGACAGTGGTAGCATCGGCGTTAGCTAATTAATGCACCACTCCAGAGCCCCTTTCATTTATGGCTTCTGAAAGGCATTATTAAATTAATTAAAGTACCAAGAGTTAGTCATTATGAAATCAGGAGGTTTACATGGATGATAGCGTTTTTGAATTAAACATCCAAAAGTTCCTCGCAGGAGATACCCGGGGATGAGTGTGGGTACCTAGTGCGACAGATGTTTGCCCCCCCCCCCCCAAGCTAACCTGTATCACAAGCAATTTAGGTCTCGTTTGGGGGTTTCAAAACTGAGAAGGGGAGAAGGGAAGGTTCAGGGTAGCTAATGAGCAGAGAAAGAGAGGGGGAAAGGAGGTCACAGGCTCTGTTCATCTGTAGATTGTACAGATGGTACTTTTTCATACAATGCAACAATGAAATATATTAATTCTAAATATATTTTCAACACTGACACAAACAACAGTGGTTTCTTGAACCTGATCAGTTGAAAGAGCTACAGCTAGATTGTTGTTAGATCATTATGGCCATGTGATCTTAAAGCTACAAACACTTTGAGAAATAAGGTCCTTAAACTCTGGCTTAGTTGAAGTGCACAGAGCAGAGTTGAGTGGCTCACTCAAGAGCTTGGACGATACACTTCTTTTCATCTGTCGACTGGAATTCACAGAGAATCTCAAGAGGCTCTCTATCTCTGTCCTCTCTCTCTCCCTTTCTCTTCCCCCCTCTCTCACCCCTCTATCTCTGTCGTCTCTCTCTCCTTTTCTCTTCCCTCTCTCTCTCACCCCTCTATTCAGGAAGTTTGCCAGCAAGTGTCTTTGTTTACAATGCCAAGGGAAAATGTCAAAGATGTTGAAAAAATATTCTTAGACTCTTTTCTTTTTTCCTTTTTCATCTTCCTAATCTAACAGTTTACTGAATTTGATAAGTGTCCTGTCAACATGCTAATCAAATTACTTCGGAACCAAAATTGACAGTTTTCATTAATTATACAAGATTATTCTAATTGCAATTCAAATTTATTCATTCCGAACAGAAGGTATTCAGTAATATTTTACAAAATTTGCATATTAAATGGAGGGAGTAGTGCATTATGTATGGTAATGTATGCACAGTTTCTTATTTTTAACTTCACGGCCATATGTGGTGTCGTTGTAGGAGCAGGTGAAAAGTCTAAGTGTGTTTAATTTGCTTGACAAACATTGGGCTGGAGCTTGTCAAGGGGATTATTGTGAATGCCAATCTTTATTCCCTCTTTATTGATTACCCCAAACTCTAAACATCTGGATGTAAATGGCACTGAGAGAGATTAATTGAATCTTGGGATTAGTCAACGGCTGTATCACTATAAATTCATCTAATAGCATAATTGAAGTGTGCTGTATAAATAAATAATCTTACCTGGTTTCATCTGGGCTTATTGGCACATTCAAAATGGTTTGTAGAATTAAAACATGGGGATTATAAGTAATGGAACCTACCATGTAACCTTGATTTAAATAATATACCACTATCTCAAAGTTTCTTCCTTTGCCCATTATTTACAGCTTTAGTTGAAATGCTCAAAGCGGGAGAAACATTATGTTCGAAAAAAGAATGGGTTCCTGGTGTAAAACAGCCATATTTACGCAAAACCTCCCAATTTCCTCCTTGTTTTTATTTCCTAGAGTGGCCACTGAAGTGCAACCAGCTCACTGGGACGCTGTCTGCTATATAAGGAGGTGTGTGTGTGTGTGTGTCAGCTCCGCAGGCAGAGACTTGTACTGTAATGTAGGCGTAATAATTATCAAACAGCATCGGGGGCTCAGAGTATGGGCTTAACAGTGGGAAAGCATGTTTCATGTGTAGAGGCAGCCCATTGTGCATCCATACAGGGTGACTAAATCTCACGGTTCAGGGAGCACATTAGTATGGCACTACAGTACATCCACCCGCGTTCTAAAGGTGATTTCCATTTAGACGCACATTTCCTCATGAAGATAAATATGACTGGAATTGTAATTTCCCTGAAGTAAATATAATACAAATACAACATAACACAGAGTCAGATCAAGCATCCTAATAGATTACTGGCATTTTCCATTTGCATGGTAAGTGGTGAACCTTGTGGTGGTCTAACAAGTAACAAATTGAATGTTTAATCCATCTCAAGGCAGATTGAGGATCTCAAAAGACTGGTGCGTAGCTGCTGTGAGTTTTCCAGTGACTGCTGGTACATTAGATTTTTTTTATTTTTACATTTCAGCTCTTTAGGGGCTTCTGGAATGTCTTGGCATAGCTAGAAGTGCCATGTGACAGATAAGTGTAATTTCCTATCGTTTCTAAAGGCGTCTGTTATTTCTCAAATAGGCATTTGGACTTGACATCATTTCTAGTCATGCATGACTCTCTCTCTAAATGCTACTACAGCTTCTAAATACACATTTAGTTGTTTAGTCAATACTTGCCCGGGCACTCAGTGTAAGCAAGATTAACTCAAACCCTCTCAACATCTCTTCTAAAGTGTGACAAATTGACATTTCTATATGGCTTAATCTGTTAACTATGATGTTTATATGATACATTATTACAAACTAATTAAAGAAATCACTTGGATATAATTAGTCAGGTTTCAGGAAGCTCATTAGTAGTAATTTGCATGAGAAATAAGCCCTGTATTGGTGCTTTTAGACGGAGGCCAGAACAGTGTTTCAGTTCCACATCAACCCCCATTGTTGGTTGTCTCGGCTGTCTGAAGCGCCCTGAGATGTTTTCAGTCATTGCCCCTAGAAGCAGCAGGGTGTCTTTCAACCGATTCCTCCCCTTAAGCAAGTCAACCTGTATAGGGAAGCAGACTAGTACACAAGCCAGGAAGAGTGAGAGGCAAAATGTGATCTGTTTATCTGTCAGTGTTCCTGACAAAGAACTGAGCTGACAAGTCAGGGTTTCCCTCTGTGGAGAAGGTGGGAGGGGGGCTTCTGCACACTTACATGCCCACTCTATGCCCAGCTTCATGTTATTTGCAAATCACACTCTTTTGAAACTCACACAAATGGGTTAGACATGGAACGCTAGGAGTTTGTCAGCTGCCTTCACAACAGCTAGTGATCGCTAACCGTGTGCGGTTCAGTAGGAAGCAG
Source organism: Oncorhynchus keta (assembly GCF_023373465.1). Lineage (NCBI taxonomy): Eukaryota > Metazoa > Chordata > Actinopteri > Salmoniformes > Salmonidae > Oncorhynchus > Oncorhynchus keta. Next base: position 17,855,363 of record NC_068456.1, read on the forward strand.
CTTTCTCTTAGCATTTGCCTCGCTGTCACTTTCCCAACACACACGA